>NC_072735.1:24715776-25015776 GCF_026930045.1 Uloborus diversus
AAAATTAACGCAAGATTTGAATTTGCCGCCATTTTTGCAATAAATGGTTGGCAACCCTGAAAAAAGAACAATTTGACAGCTGAGAGTTTAGGGTAATCAAAAATGGAGCGTTATACGATACAATAACGCGCTTTCATTATTGAACAATTGTTTCAAAAATAATGAAAGTTGAGGCTGGTCAAGCAGTTACTGTTATTGGCGCTCGGTATCGCGACACGGTAATGCACGGGTGGTTGTGGGCTTGTTGATATAGACCTTTGAATTCAAATAACCCCATAAGAAGAAATTTAAAAATGTTAAATCACACGATCTAGGGTGCCAATTCTGATGACTGAAATGAGAGAGTACGCGACTAGGAAATGCCTTATGCAGTAATTGAAATGTTTCACTCTCTCTAGCTGTATGGTACAATAACACCTCATTTTTACTAACCCTAAACTCTCAACTGTCAAATTGTTCTTTTTTCATGGCTGCCAACAATTTATGGAAAAAATGGTGGCAAATTCAAATCTTGCGTTAATTTTGGGACACCATTTATATGGCTAGGGAAGATACAAGGGAGGGGTGAACGTCCCATTGCCCCTCCCTTGAGGAGAGGGACTTTCTATTGGTAAATTTTCGTACATTAAAGTTCAAAAAAAAAAAAAAAAAAAGACAAATCGCAATTTTTCCCTTTAGGCTCATATTTTTAACAATGTTAAAATTAGGGAAAGAGAGGTTTGGGCTCTATTCCGGAAATGTTTTAGAATGAAAGTCCAAAACATTTGTGATGAACATTTGCAAACCAAGATACGTAGTAAAGGGCCTTTGAAAAATTTCTGGATCCCCCCTTAATATAGAGATTCCTTACAAGGCACCTTTTGGGTACCAATTAACTTTCGAACAGAACATGTTAAAGAATTAGTTTTAATAAACGATGGTGAAAGCTCTGAATAAGTGCATCATACAGTTAAACTAAATAGAAAATTTTGCCAAGCCGTGACGTTTATTGACACAACAAAAAGTGGACTTTAAAGTGCTGAACAAAAAGAGAAAATTTCTATTTTTCATTAACCATTAACTAGAATAATTGGAGAAACACGTATCCTCTTCATCTTCTTGGCATCGCAATTTTAACTATTTAGTTTTTTAGCCTACTTTCCCTTTAAAAATTAAAAAAATAAATAAATAAAAAGGAGTTGAAGAAAATGCATGAAATGAAAACTGTTTTCTCGCTACTGGAATTATTATGCAATAAAGGGTTAATGTAAGTGGAAAACACAGAAGACATTGCATTTGTAGAAAGGGAAAGGGGTTTGATTGATTAATGAGGACATTGCCTTGCAAGAGTTCTATTTTCTGCCGAAATGTATTAACAACAGGTTTGTGCATATGTACGACATTATATTTGAAACTGGTGACTGGGGGGACGTTAAATATACTCGTGGTCACAAAGTCCTCCTAGTGAAACGTTACCTCTGGGGGTGCTGGACCAGGGATTGCTCGGTTTCTGGTCTGGATCAAAAAATCAGAGCTGTCTTCAGGGTCCCATCCAACTGATTAAGCCACAAGTAATGGTATCTACGGGGGACCTTGGAGTGAAAAGCATATTTGAAACTATATTGAAATTCTTAAACGCTAAAAGTCTGAAGCAAAATGCTTCTTTTGAATTTTTCTAAAACTTCTGCTGAAAGACCCACTTATGTAACGAATGATTTTTTTTTGCAGTATTCTGTTCATCATATGTAAAAAAGGCAAAAAGGCATTGTTTTATATATATATATATATATATATATATATATATATATATATATATATATATATATATATATATATATATATATATATATATATATATATATATATATATATATAAATTCCGATAGGAAAAAAGATTGTTTTGCCACTTTTATTGTGTTCCACATATTAAAATTATACATTTCAGTTGCATAAATAATGTTACTTGGATTTTACTTACATAAAAAAAAAAGTAACAAGATGAAATAAAACACTTTTTGCTTCGTAAATTTTGCTTAAGTGTTTGTGAACACCCTTCCCTCCATCTCCCCAAAAATAAGTGAGTAGAATTCAGATGACATCGTAAAAGCAGTACATCAGATAGTGTTTTCCCAACTGGAATAAGTTCAACAAGGAATATACTAATACTTCTTCCAACACAGACATCCTACTTCAAGTAAGAAAGTCTACAAAAGAAACTATCTTTCACAGATAATATTTACGTTCAAGTGAATTATATTTATTCTGAGAGGACTTTTGAAATTTACTTTAGTTTGAAAAATACACTCATATAAAGTTTTATAAACTTTTTTTTCCTTAACCAAACAAGTGAAAGTATTGTCTTCTTTGCATTATTTTCCGAAGAAAACCTAGCGATAGTTATAACTTATACTCGTTTTAGTGAGAGATCAAATAGTAATTTTAAAAAGGGTTCGTTAAATCAGAGAAATAATAATTGAAATATTTACTTTCGAAAATAATGAATGAATTGAAAAGACTACTGAAATGGTTTACATTTTATTCATAAAGGGTTTGAACACAATGTGGATGGATACTATTATCGACGGTTTAGGAGGGGTCATGACCCCCATGACTATCCCGCTGTATCCGCCACTGCCCTACCCCTTGTTACATGTCACCCTTTGTTGCATTTTTTCATCAGCATATTCTTAAAAAAATACCCTTGATGTCACACTTTTTATTATCTCCTCCCTCCCGCTTGTCACAATTTCACCACCCCGTCCCCCTCATCACATGACATCATTTGTGGACGACCCCTCATTAAAGTTGGGTATCTTTTGCAAGTTAATTCCTTTCCTCCGAAAAGTTCAGTTATTATTTGTTTTTAAAACGTTCTTCTTCAAATCCTTTGCTGCAAGCTGTCAAACTTGCTTCAAGACTTTTTAAACGAAGGCCTTAAACGCATTTTTTCTTACCATCAGTGAAACATCTTTTGAAGTAATAAAAGAAAGAATTCACTTTTTTTCCTCCTCCAGAAAAAAGTTTTCAATGTTAGCTTATATTATTAATTATATCGATTCTGATATTAACCCGAGGCAAAATTAAACTTTGAAAGGAAAAAAAAAAGATCATAAACAGCATCTGAAAGGAAAAAGAGGAACAAAACACGGAATGGGTTTATTCTGTAGTGCCGACCGGAACAAAAGTCGTTTAAGTTTTATGCTCTTTTTAGTCAGCTGTTTGAAAATATTGAATATTTTTCAACTGCTTTCATCTTCACTTCTAGTTTTTACGTCTTGTGTATAATAGTATTACGCATGAACGTTATCATAAAAATATCTAATCTTACAGAATGTTTTTATTTTTTGTTCCATTTCAATAGTATCTTGGGGTATGGAGAGTTTTCTGTTAACCTTATTTCCGATTTTGATATTGTATACTTTTCCAAAGCTTTTATTACTATCATCTTTTAGGTGTTCTTTGTCCATTGAATGTCAAGGTTAAAAATCTTAAAGTTAATGCTCTCAACTTCAGTGAAAGAACCTTAAAAATCAGAATGCGAGCAAATGAAGTGTATCATACTGTGTATGCACATCATTTAAAGACAACTTCAAATACCCGTTAAAAATGGCGAAAGCGCAGTCAAGGTACGTGCCATATATTGTAAAAAAAGGAAGTTAAAGCCATAATAAGTACAAGCAAAAAAAAAAAAAAAAAATTAGACAACCCGGTTACCCCAGCTAGAGACTGCAGTTTCGTTTTTATTAGAACTCTTCAGACTTCTATTAGAACTTTCGACCCCGGAAAGAACCTGCTTTTCACCGCATTCCGGTTATTTGCGGGGTTTATGTGGAATCTTTCTACTCCTGCTAGCTTCTGGAGTGAAAGCGGTGTTTTTACCCAGAATGCATTGCGCGAAACAAGTTCGTCTACTAGCCGCTAAGGATGCTGGGTAAAAACCGCATTCTCTGGTATAATGGGAGAACCTCTTTTTACATGGAAACGGGGAATTTTTCAATCGTTTTTTTGTGCAGCCAGAGCGGGGATTTATCGGATCGAAAAGTGCCTTATGAACGCTGTTATTGTAGCTGAGAGTGCCAACAAACTGGTAGAACAAAATTGCAGTCTCTAGCTGTGATAACCGGGCTGTCTGGTATATTGCATGTAGTTCTGTCTTAGCCCTGGCTTAGGGGGGATCCGTATTGCTATTTTAAGGTGTTTTTGAACTTCTTTGGATGAAAGTTTTCCTCTGATTTGTGTTTTCTATAATTCTAAACATAATTTATTCATTCATTCAATTTTGTGATTGGCTGCCTCAAACTTCCGGCCATATGACGAAACGTCGAGCGAGGAAAACATTCGATTGCAACCCTACACGTTTCGATCGAACGTCAAAAAGCAAGTTGAAGTGCGAAAATCGAACGATTCCGAAAACGTTCCAATTCGAAGGAGAAATTCGACCGTTTCTGATTCGATCGAATGCGTTTCAGTTGAATTCCCCGCTTAGACTCATATGTGAAGACCATCGTAATCATCATCATCATACTCATCATTAATATTATTATTATCATCATTACAGTGATCATCACTCACACCACTGCTATCAAAATCCCAATTATTGCCATCATCAGCATCAGCATTATTATTATTATTAGTGTTATCCTCATCTATATAATAGCGAATGATTGAGTAACGCTCTTGACGCCAACAACAGTGAAACTCCCTCTATGGCATGATAATTAAGACTGTCATTTTTGAAGATTGATGAAACGAAAAAGTGGTGAAAAATAAACGCTATCTACTAGAGTTTAGGATTCATCCACTGGAGTTAAGGTTAAAATTTCAACTACCAAACTAAACAGGCAATTATTTCGTTCAAATGTAGAAGTAATTTTCCTCCTTCATACCTTGTTTCATACATAATACTTGTTTATAACATAATTAAAGGAAAGGCATCTAATGCGAACAACATAAAACGAAAAGTGTGAACCGGCATTAACGATTAAAAAAAAAAAAAAAAAAAAAAAAAAAAAAAAAAAAAACTCTTCGACAGAAAAAAGAAAATTGTAAATATTTTGCATGCTTAATTATTAAGGTTACGTGAAGGGTAGGAGAAAAGGTTAGTTACTCCTTCTAAAGGTTTAGTATAGGTATTTTTTACACTGAATTTGTTAGTCAAAATAAAGAGTATTTTAAATTTAGTAGTAAGTTACCGACCTAAGCCAGGGCTATAGCAGAAATACTTAAAATACACCACCAGTTCAGATATTCCATCCGAGGACTGCAGTTTCGTGCTTTTTAGCACTCATCAGCTCGGAATAGGAATCACATGAGCTGGAGGCGAAAAACCTCATTATTGTTTGGCTCTCTTGGCTCCCTTAAGAGGTTTTCTGCCTCCAGCTCATGTGATTCCTATTCCGGGCTGATGAGTGCTAAAAAGCACGAAACTGCAGTCCTCGGATGTAATATCTGAGCTGGTGGTGTAGTATTTTAAATTTAGTTTGTTTCAGGGGTTCTCAAACTTTTTCGACTCGCAGCACCCTTTGAAGAATTGGAACTTTCTAGCTGGCACCCTAGTCCATCTCTGTTATATATATAAGATAAGTTCATCAAATAAGATCATCCTGAGTTTCATAACCTAGTATCTCGCTCGTTTATGATTGAATTAGTTCCCGCTTTTCCATGGTCACCAGATGACTCATAAAAACTAAGAAAAAAATTAAACAAATGAAAATTTAAGTTTTAATTATGTTTTACTGCAGTTTTAACCAAGAAAGACGGTTTAGCTTTGTTAGGCCCCAAGAACAAAAAATAGCTTTTTTCATACAAGTAACCTACAGTATATTCAGACCTGTACAAACGTACAAATTGTAAGCCGATAACCACACTAATAAAAAAGCACAGATGGCCATGGATAGGACATGTTCTCAGAATGCAGGCAATAGACCCTACAAGAACTGCTCTCACGTGGACTTCTCATGGCAAGAGGAAGCGCGGGCGTCCAAAACTAACCTAGCGTCAGATGGCCACACAAGAAAGAAATTCCTTTGGTTGGCCAAGCTGGGGTAGTGCCAGGGAGGTGGAATTAAACCGCTTGGGATGGAATGCCGTGCTAGCGGCCTCATGCGCCACTAGGCGTTAAGAGAAATCAAGTCAAGTCAACCTACAGTGAATCACGTAGAAACGAAACTTCTGCAAAAAAAAAAAAAAAAAAAAAAAAAACGGTCAGGTAGTTTTGACGTCACTCTTCTGTAATAACTTTTGTTACCTGGTTTCTGTTACCTGATAATTTCACACTGCTTGTTGATAACACTTTATCATCAGTTATTGTTTCTGATGACGATGAAGTCACGATCTAGCAAATTTTTACTATGTTACATCAATGAGGAGATGACTTTATTGGAGAAAATGATCCTATTTTTCACTCCCACCTTAAATACACATTGATACTATGGACACTTCGCGGTACCCCTCTCTTCCTACGGCACCCAGTTTGAGAACCCCTGGCTCTATTCAATTGTTAATATTACTCTATATTTCTGAAGTTTTTTAAAAATTTCTTAATCCACAAAATAAATATCATATTCCGAGCTGCACAATACAAGTAAACAACGTCAAATGACAATGCTGCAAAACAATAGAATAATGTAACATTTTGTGCTGCGCTTCAGTGTAATTTCAGAGCACATAATGGAGTCCGCTCTAATTTCTTTTGTGTGGAAATTTGAGTAGGCGGACAGGATTCTAAAAATAGTATTCGAAGACTGCGTATTAGTTTATTCCCCCTGCTTCATAGACGAAATTTAATGCGGAAAGAGGAGTCAATAAGAATCTAACAAGAGCAATCTGAATGGGGTGGTTTCCTTCAGTCAAAAGTACAACTTTTAGTCATTGAAATGGATAGAATGAGCAAAAAAAAAAAAAAAAAAACATGGACCCAGAAAATACTTCTATTTTCCCAACAGTTTTTTTTTTAATTAATTTTTTAAAATTTCCGATTTTTTAAACAAGGCGTGGTCTTGATGACGTCACAAATGATGCACTTTGTCGCATCTTTCAACCGCATTTCCCCGTTATGATAATCAAACAGCAAATTAAAATTGCGTTCTACGCTTGCTATCAACCCTATCGTTGCCAATGCACGTGAGTAAAGAGGCGAATCAAATATTTTATTCTGTGAATGGCAACATTGAATGGCATTTCAAAATTTGTAATGTCACACGACAAAAATGTAAACAATAAAAGTGCACCGATTTAAGTAAATTTTTAAAAATATTGTACTTAAATAAATTATTTAAAAAATCGTCAGATCCTATGTTTTTAAACATGCTCTTTCAGAAAAAAATACTTTTAAAATTCTGGAAACGACCCCATTGAAGTATTTTCATTCAAAATATTTAAAATAAGTGTAATAGTAACACATTTTCCTCTTTGGGGCTGTCCATCGTCATACATAACAGCCAATGATCGAGTAAAGCTCCTGACGTCATCAAGAACGAAACTCGGGCCACGGCATGATTATTTGATAATAGTACTATGTTTTGGTAATGTTTAAAACGCAGGGAAAGACTTGATTGTGACAAGGCTGAACTCGATTCGGTAACTTAATTGTTTTACTGGTAAGACTGCGTGATTTCAGGGTAATGAAGAAACGAAAAAAGGGTCAACAATGAACGCTATCTACTGGAGTTTAGGCTAATTCACCGGAGTCAGGGTTAAAATTTCACTATTAAATCAAACAGGCAATTGCTTCGTTCAAATGTAGAAGCAATTTCACCCGTCATATCATGACGGGCGATTTTCTAGTTAATGATGTAATACATTTTCTCGAAACATTTGACCCACCTTTCCGTGTATAACAAAGTGTCACTCTTCGCCCCCCCTCCCCCATTTGTCACGTGTCATCCTGTTTTTCATAAGCATGTTGTCAAAAATGCGTAATATTGCACTTCCTGTTACCCCCTTCCTTCCCCTCGTCAAACTCACAATTTCACGAACCCCCTCCCCCCCTCAAAGCTTGCCATAATTTCGTCGCCTGAGAGCAACAGTAGAATATCTTAGTGTTATTCCTGGGATTAGATGTCTTACTGTTGCTTTGAAGCGATGATTCGTGGAAGGCCTTTTTCAAGATATGTTCAAAAAAAAAAAAAAAATAATAATTTGAATTTTGACATCTTGAATTCAAATTATGTTTTTCGCAATCACGAGTGTGTATATAGGCGTGTGTGTTTGTGTGTGGGGGTATGTGTGTGTAGGGGTATGTGTATGTGTGATCTGTGCTGGCATAAGTGTGTGGGTTGTTGTGTCTATGTGTGTGTGTATGTGTAGGTGTCTGTATGTATGCGTTTGTGTGTGTATGTGTTTGTGTGTGTATGTGTGTGTGTGTAGTTGTGTATGTATGCGCGTGTGTGTAGGACATGGATGCAACCTGGAGACGGCTTTCACTATAGGAGCAGCATCGTGAGGAGCCGGTCGACGGTGACGGTCGACGGTGACGGTGGGAAAATAAAATGATAGCACGCCAAAAACAGTCAAATGAAAGCAATAAGCAATCGTGATTGCTCAAAAAAAAAAAAAAAAAAAAAAAAACACTTTTTACTTAGTAACAAAAATCTGATAAAACCACCAAGCTTTTCCAGTAACCAGAATAGGGTCGTTTCTAAAAATTTAAAAGTATCTTTTTCCTGAAGGAGTATCTTAAAAACATAGGACTTGACCATTTTTTAAATAATTTGACAAATTTTAATATTTTTAAAAAAGTATTTTAATTGAAGAACAGATTTAATTTTATTTTTCACGCTTCTTGCACATGACATCGCAAGTGATGAAATGCTATTCACTGATTAGCGCGGAGCGCAATATTTAATTCGCGTCTTTACTCACATGTACTGGCAACGATATGGTTGATTATAAGCGTAGAGCGTGATACTTAATTCCCTTCTGAATCATCATAAGCTGGGAACGCGGTAGACAGCAAGCGTCAGCATTCAGCGCGTCAGTGGCGTACGCGCCGAAGTTCATTATTTGTGACGTCTTAAGGACCACGCCTTGTTTGAAAAATCGGACATTTTAAAAATTAATTAAAAAATAAACGTTTTGAAAATAAAAGATTTTCCTCGCTCCATGTTATTATTTTTTTTTTGCTTATTCTATCAACTTCAACTAAAAGTAGTAGAGTCGATCTGATTTCGGGGTTTAGAAGTCGAAGTCATTTTACCTCTGCATCCGTTACTCTGCCAGGGTTGCGGAGTCAGAGTCGGACTGATTTCAGGGTAAAGAAGTTGGAGTCAAAGGCTCTAAAATTTCAGTAATCGGAGCCGGAGTTTGTCGTTTTCCCTCCGACTCCGCAGCCCTGGTTATCAGAGTTTATTTAAAGAAAACCGATTATGTAGTATTAAACAAAACAGTAGAGCTGGTTTGAAAGTTATTGTTCATTTGCAACTTTGAAGAGAAAAATGCTGTTACGGTGCAATTAAAATTCGCTTAAGTTAATTTATTCATTTGAAGTATTGTAATTGAGTCGGATGTTGAGCATGAACTGAATTTTCAGTCGTTAACTATTTCTAATCTCTAGTTGATGAATTTCTCAGGGTCTTAAATTATTTTTAATTTTGTTGAACAATACGTATTCTAATAGAATACGTGTTCTAATAGAATACGTAAAATCTCATTACAAAAAATATAACGAGCGCAAAGAGACGACGATATTGTCTCTCTATAACCATGTGCTCGTAAAAAAACGAGTTCTTGAAAAAAATCATAAAAATTCCTAATAGATGCTCTTTTTCTTCTTTTTAATCACTGTACAGTACCAAAGAAGTTGTTTACTTTGCTTTGAACTGTCTGAATGTCTCTTGTGTTATTGTTCTTAAGGAATACCTACTCATACACACAACATCTTGTTAAATGTCTTTTAACTCCACAAATTAAAACGAGCTAATCTGCGCATCACATGACTTCCTTTTACTCGAATTGAATGTCATTTCCCATTACTGGCAATTTTAATGGGATTCAATAGTTTACTCTCTAAATATCACCAACAGTGGACAAATTGAAACAGATTATAAAAAAAAAAAAAAAACCTCCAAATTTGTCGCGAAGTTGGCGACAAACCTTGGCGACCAAAAGACTGGAGATATTTCGCCAAGTGTCCGCCAAATTATAACACCACTTGAGTTTACATCAAAATTATCAATGATTTCCCTCTAAAAGGGGGCAAAAGACCCCCTTAGGAACATCCGAATGCAACCAAAAAGGGAAGGTGCACAACTAGACCCCACTAGGAGTCCACGTACCAAATTTAAACTTTCTAGGACATACCGTTTTTGAGTTATGCGAGATACGTACACACATTCACACATACGCACATACATACGTACATACAGACGTCACGAGAAAACTCGTTGTAATGAACTCGGGTACCGTCAAAATGGATATTTCGGTGTCTATACGTTCCTTGGCATATACCCACGTGGGGTCGAGACGAAAAAAAAAACCAACATTCATTCGAGGGTGAGCAAAATAGAAATTAAGGCCGATTTTTGAGTGAAAATTTTTTTTGCGAATACAATACTTTCTTTTGTGTAAAAGGAGGTAAAACAGTGCTGTCATCTCTTGTTCTCAGCATTTATGAGTTGTTACTAACTTTAGCTCACTTTGGAATGTTACTAAAAGAGGATAGGCTGAGCTTTAAGTCAATTGAAATTCTATGAATCATAAAAATATTGCTCGCTTTAAGCGGGGTTTGCTCGTACAAAGCGAGTTACACTCCCACACACTTAACAATGTACCAACCAAGTTTTTCTGATTTCCTTGCTGAATCCGGGTTCTCGTTAAATCATGATTCGTTATAAGCGAGTTCGGCTGCACAACGAAATATCCGTTTTAACGAAATAAATGCTCAGACCAGTTTCTTTTGCCATTGCATTATTTGAATTAACGGAAATCCTTTTGCAAGGGACAAAATGTACAGTCCCTTGATCTTTGTTGTAACGAGATTTAACTGTAAAAACTCTCTATTTCAGATATGAGGGAAAACCTAATTTAACCAAATTTACTGCTAAAATGTTTTTAGTTCCACACTTATAATTATTACGCACTGCTTAATAAATACAAAAGACTAATAAAATACGTTCTAAACTAATGAACAACGAAAATAAAACTACACGTGAATTACTTTATATGACTTGAGAATCATGCTATATTATTTTTGCTGCGAATTGTCAGTTTAGTTATACCAATTTTTATTTTAGTAAAAAACATAAACCATTCAATTTAATTATTACATAACTTGAGTGGTTAATTAAATTTTTAGAATAACGTAATTGAAAGAATAACACTGGGAAATGCCTTAGCCATTTCTATCGAGAAATCTTTTTCTCAAGCAAACCTAAGAATATATGACATTTTTGATAAGTATCGCACTCCAGTTCACAAACGAAAGAATTTCTTCCTATTTTCTACAGTAAAATTTTTAACTTGAGGCTTAATATTTCTCTTATTCTTAATGTTTTAGCTAACGGCGAAGTTTCATCTCATAAATTGTATTCTGTCGCGATAATTTTCTTATTTGTTTTCGAAAGAGCAATTTAATTTTCTTAAGGTCTCTTTTAGAATACACAACTCCTTTTGTGTTATGAAGTGAAGTGATTCAAGCGTTGCATTTTGTTCCACTTTTAAAATTTGTTTTGACTTTAACATTATTTTACCACTATGGAATTCTCACTGTCTATCGCTTATATCTTTGTTTTACACAACACAGATTTTAAAAGCTGAGGGGAAAATATAAGAACGATTTTTCAAGTACTTAAACTTCTTTCTTTTCACCTCTCTTCTTTTTACCTCGGTTCCCGACTGAATCTTAAAAAAGAGACATTTTTAATATCGCTTTCTGCCAGATAAGACATATCACTTATTTAAATTCCAATAAATCTTGCATTTTTAGTGTTCAGGCTCAAATATGCAAATTTTGTACATCTCTCTCTCTTTTTTTTTGTGCGAAGAAGCTCAAAAAAAGAGGGGAGAAAAATATATTATTTTTAGTTCATCATTTATTTGTGACTTAACTTTTTATTGCACATTGTCAGCGGATAATGGAGTCTAATTGTAATCCAGTTACAAAAAGCTGCATTAAAAAAAATGAAGGAAAAAGGGACGGAATGATCTGAACATATGCAGAGAAGGGAAAAATGGTTTTACATTTAAAAAAAAAAAAGGTTTAAAGTTTAGCAATAATGCCAAGCTTTGTCGCTCATAATATTATTCTGTCCAACCTGCCCAACATTTCTAATTTTTCCTGGGGGGGGGGTACGTATTTAATGTAAATTACACACACACACACACACACACACACACACACACACACACACACACACACAAAACCTACTCACATGCAAACACTTTGATTTGCAAAGCCGGCGTGGTGTCCAACCTTTTTTGACCCGAGAGCTGCACCTCATTTTAAAATAATTCTCGCGGGTCAGAACACATATGTAATTTCAAAGATTTTTGAAAAAAAAATCGAAATAGTGTAGGAAAACATGAAAAAGGGAAGGAAATTACAAACCAAGAATCGTTATTGTCCTTAACAGGGCCGCAGAGAGACAAGGCGGATCCCTCGTCAGTTATGTCACCAGGCCCTGCCGCCTCCCCCAAAAAAATAGAAAAAGAAGAAAAAAAAAAAAAAAGAAAAGAAAAAGGGGGAAAGAAGAAAAAAGAGGTGGGGCAGGAAGAAAGGAAGATTAAAAAAAAAAGGGGGGGGGGATATATCAAAACTGTTCACTTGAAAACAATTTTCTCTATTTTAAGTGACACAACAGGAAATATCAAAAGAGCAAATTTTACTTAATCTTTACGTTTTCTCTTATTTAGAGTTTCTTTTCCTCATTTTTTTTCTTTCTCTTTTTCTTTCCTTCTTTTCTTTCTTTCTTTTTTTTTGCGTCAGTGTCGCCTCCCCCCTCCCCAAGGCTCGATCCCCTAGTTTCCGACTAGGCTGACATGGCCTTTCGTTGGGCCTGGTTATTAGGATAAAATTGCCATATTTCGTCCCCGCGCTCAAGTTTCTCTAGTATGACACTAGGTTTCGCCACGGGTGATGTTTGTACTGCTGGTTGCGGTCAAGAACATTATTTATTTGTGGCAGTTTCATGAGGTTAGTCTACTGTGTTGCCGTTTGGGAGCACTTATTCTGATTTCTGAAAACTTGAGTTATCGTAATACCATTTGTAAATTCTCTTTTTGGTTTTTTAGAATGGGTTTATTTAGTTGTACTTGACATATTTGTTTAGGATAACTGAATAATAATTAAGTAAGCTGAATAATCTGAGAGTTTTGTTATGTTAGGTTCATTTCACGTAGGGTAAGAAGCCGCCATATTGGCAAATATGATGTTCCTAAAGTTGAATATATAAATACCTTTGTGCTTGAAATGTAAGAAAGAAATAACAGTGTTTCACTGCACACATTTAAAAGTTATTTATTTATTTACTTAAGATACTCTTTCCAATACATTAATAAAAGATATTAATATATTGGAAAGGGTTTAAAGGCGGGCTACAAGGCTAATAAATGGACTTTCTCATTTAGACTATGATTCCAGGCTTAGAAGGCTAAAAATGTACAGTCTTGAGCAAAGAAGAGACCGAGGGGACATGATTCAGTTGTTTAAATTTATTAAAATGAAAGATGTTACGGGGCTGAAGTTTAGCACTGAAAACAGGACAAGGGGTCATAGTTTTAAGTTATTTAAATCTCAGGCTAACATGAATATTAGGAAAAATTATTATTTTAGCAGGGTACTGGAACCTTGGAACATCTTACCGGAAGAGGTGGTAATGAGCAAGGGAGTAGATAGTTTTAAGAGGGCCATTGATCTTCACTGGGGATTGTAAATTGACTAGGACTAGTCTAGCTGGACCCACAGCTAGGTGGTCGTCACTTTTGTATTTGTATTTGTATTTTTTTTTTTTTTATGATGCTCCTATTTTTGTCCCTTACCAAGATAGGAGTAAAAGACATTGATGCACTGTACCCTAGCCTATCTCTGTTACAATATATAATTGATGGACATTTCGAAGAACCCTTCGCCTTTACCTGCGGCTCTCCAGCGTGCCGCGGCACCCAATTTGGGAACTCCTCATCTAAGGCAATGCATTATTTTCGAAAATATAATGATACATTCACTATCTAAAGCTAATATTTTTGAACTTATGCCACACCATTTCCGCATTTTCTTGTATAAATAGGTCAAATTTCCAGCCGTTTTGGCTAATAATGCTGCTAGCTTTTAAAAGATGGTAAACAACAATCACCCTTTTTATCGTACACAAAATGTCGCAATTTACCTTGAAATATCCATTGAAATCCTCAATACTTTTGTCAATTTTTCAGCAGTGTATTTTAGTCAAATGATGAAAAAATGCTACATATTTTTGCATTGAGCGTTTTTTCCCCCTCTCCCCTCTCCCCAAATCAAATTAAAAAGAAAAAAAGCTTCATTCACGTTGATAATACAATTTTTTCAAAGCCCAAGTTGTCAAAATATTTTGCTATAGTTCATATTCTTGTTACTTTTTGGAAGTGACACGATATAAATGACATAATGATAATAATAATAATGATAAAATTATTTTTTTCAAGCATTCAAGAGTGGCTGGAGTGAGGAACTGGGGCAAAATTCCCACTAACACAGAGAAAAAAATGATTTCAAACTATGTTGGATGGAAAGGTTTGAAGTATTATCCAAACCACGGGGAATGCTGTTTTTGTGGAAATACTTTTTGAGCATATTTTAATTTGATAACGTTTGATCCTGTTGCTATTTTTAATTTCGATGGAAAGTCACGGCAGTTGATTGCTTTCAAGTTTTAACCACGGGTAATGCTGATGCGGGAATACTTTTTGCACGCACCTACATTAATTCCATAAATAAGAAACGAAAGATATTCTTTTTTTTGCTGACCTTTAATTCTGGAAGGTCTCCGTTAAGCGACTTATTTTTTGCTGTTAACTTCAGTGTTTGATGAATGAAATTTTAAAATCACTCCTGCCCTCCTTTCTGGTTCCCTGTCGAATTGAAGAAAAAATAAATAAAATAAAATAAAATAAGAAGAATTTTGCAATTATGCCAAATGGAAAGAAATACAAGAGAATTGTTTCGATAGAATAAAGGTTCGCCTCTGCAATCAAAAGTAATCAGTTCCTCCTAGAACTGCGATGTGAATCTTCCTCAATCACAGAGCCAGGCTTTTTCTTCCGCTTTCGACCATGGCCTTGACTCTGGTTGCCCTCTGATACGGAAGAAAGGGCAAGAAACCTGGCGATAAAGAAAGTGCGACCGGCGCGGCGTGCCAAGCGATGCCCACGGAAATGTGTCAAGAATAGTCGATCAGTTGGTTACTCTCCACAAATGGATTCGAGAGGAGATGTATCGTAACCGGGCACCCGTTTCGGCCCATTGTTACTGGTGCGAAAAGTTTTGGTTCTGGGTATGGTAATGGTCTGGGGTGCTCATCTCCCCAAAGTTCAATCTTGCAAATCCCCCCCCCCCCCCCAATTTTTCTCAACACTTTTTCCATTTTTTTATTTTAAGCTCTTTTTTTTTAAATTTTATTTGCTTGAATAAATATCTTTTATATATTTTATTTCTTATTTCTCTTTTTTTTTATTTTATTCATATTTTAAAAATATGTATATATATATTTATTTTTAATTATTATTATCCTTTCACTAGAAAAGTTCTGTGTTACGCCAATAACATACACACACACACAAACTAAATAAATAAATGAAACAAAATATAAACAGAATAAAATAAAATAAAATAAAATAAAATAAAATAAATAATTTAAATTAAAAATAAATAAATAAATTTGAATAAATAAGTTTAAAAAATCCCCCCCCCCCAATTATTTTGATGGCGCTACTTGCTCTATTAACCCCCCCCCGTTTTGTAGGCACCACTGGATCTCGAGAATATTTCCTAGACTTTGCAGCATTCTTTTTTTTTTGAAAAGCTTTTATAAAATTCAGACAAAGCCTCATTTTCTTTTTAATATTTACATAAAAGTACAACATTTTATTACATTGAGGCAACGCCGTCAATAATTTTAAAAATTCTCGTTAAAAACTCCAATTAATTAAAAATCAGAGAGTATAAGCTATTTTTCTCAAAATTAAATAACTTCTAATCGGACTATTATTGACAGTATCTGTTTGATTGATGACACCTTCATCAATGAAACTTCTGTTGTGTAGGGATGCGTCGTTCTTGAACGAATGGGTCTAAAAGATCGACCCCTAAAAATAAATGGTGCAGTGTACTATCTCCTACAAATGATCGGTCGTTCTTTTGAACGATGATATTTATTTTGTAGCCTATCTCTTTCTCATGTAATTTCTTGGTAGCTAGGTCTGTAGCCTTGGAATAGCTATTTGCTGTAGTTTTTTGAGGATTTGTAGATGATTCATTTTTATTGTTCATTCCCATGGCAATTGAGCGCAAAAAATATTTGACCATTTTCATATACGTATTTGCACTTCATTTATGTTCATTATGTATTTCAATGACAATTTAGCTCAAAAAGATTTTGATTATTTTTCCCACATAAGTTTTTTACAAAAGTGATTCAGTTATTAAAATACAGTGGCTCTATAAATTGTTCGTACGCCTACGACTTTCAATGAAATAGGACCCTATCCATTGATCAGAATTAATATTTCGGAATAGCTATTTAATTATAAGATCTATGATCAATTTTTAACAAAACTACATGAAATTTTTTTGAAAAATATTAAAACTTAATTTTTTAAAAATCAAAAATCAAAAAGCGCCAGAGTTGTTATTTAGTAGAATATCATGCAGTATCAACAATATCTTTTAAACGTCTAGGAATAGGTTTCACTCTTTTTTCTTTCTTTTTGTTTTTGCGTAATTTCTGTGCAAGTGTTCAACCACACGTCAAGTCTTATTGTTTCTAGTCCTATTTTCGTTTCAAAGTCGTGTTTTCGTAATCTAGCCTCCAGATATCTCTAAATATGTTACATTAAGTTTAAATCTGGAGTTTGAAGGGGTATTTTCTAAATTTTAGGACAATTTTTGAGGCACTAGACGCAAACGTTGAAAGCCGTGTGCTTCTTATCGTTATCTTGATAAAAAACCAAGTTGTTTCCAATAACTAAATTTTTGGCTAAAAGTTTAAAATTGGTTTTTAAAATATTTAAAAGAAAAGCATGATTCATTATTTCATCAAAAAATTCCAAACTACCAAGTCCTGATGCTGATATGCATCCTCACACAAGAACACCTTCACCGTCCTGATTAACTGGTCCAACTGTATTCTTAAGATTAAGTTCCTAATTTTTTCTTCTATACACAATTGTCCAACAATTTAACTAAAAATGTTAAATTCAATTTTATCTGCAAGTAAGACGTAATTCCTAAAATGGTTTTGAGCTTATTTATCATAGATTTTGCGACGAAATGCGTATGCTTTCTGTTTTTCGTACGGTCAAGAAAATTTCTGCGGGAAGAGGTCCCATTTAATCCAGTTAATCAGAGAACCTGGCGAACAATTTTAGGTGAAAATTAAATGTAAAAATTTTCATTTAACTCTGCAGAAACTTTTACAGCACACAAATGTGTATTTTTCATAATTTTTTTAACTTTAAATCTCCGATCACGTTTTGTCAATTTTGCCGGTTGACCTTTTCTTACCTTGTTTTCGGTCCGATTCCTTTCTTTAAAGCATTTTATCAAGCACTTTACTATACAAACAAATAAATTAACTAATTTAGAGACATTTCAAACAATTTACCACTACTGTGGGGAAAAAAATCAAAATTTGAATGGTGTTTGCGGTTTTTTACGAATACCAGCCATTTTACAGTAATAAGCCCAATATTAAGGAATAAATAAACAAAAATTGAAGCCAAATGACTTATAAGGGTCAACACAATGCAAAAATATTAATAAAACGGCATATGATAATTTTAATTATAAATTTATTCGAAATTATTTGAGTGTATGACGACTTTTGTGGCTTGTTATTTCTCTATCTCTTCGTTTTCTGACCCATTTCAAAAAGAAGATCCGGCAATATTTTGAAAAAACCAATGGGTTGTATTTAGAATGACATAGGATATGACGTGAAAAAATATTGGACTTCATATTCGAATTTAGTTTCGAGTTATTTTGGTTTTACTAAAAAATTTCAAAGTGTACGAACACTTTTGAGAGCCACTGTATATTCATAAGATATGATTTGCAATTCCGAACAGAAGATGGTATAAAGAAAATGTTTTGCATGTATTTGGGCGCTTCTGGCGAAAAATAAATCTTTCTTCGACGGTAACTGGGGGTAGGGGGCATACTCTATTTCATAACTTTATCTAGTTACCAGATAATTGTACGTAGCAAAAATACCCGGCGTTGCCTGGGTCTGTAATAATTATCAGAAACAATCGCTACTTTTATTCGTTCTCTGCTGTAACTGAAATAACTCAAAACGCACCTCTTTGACGTGATTAAAAATAGAGCTTCTTCCTTACCCATAAAAGTAAAATGGCAATAAGTATGAAGATAAAAATAATACTCTTTTGGAAACGAAAAAACAATATTTAAGCATATACAAATTTGAGAAATTTCCAAAATATAAAATTAAACTTCACTTGTTTAAAAAGATTTATCTTTTTTTTCTTTTTTAAAATAGTCTAAAACCTTTTCTATATTGCTATTGAAGTACAAACTTTTAAAAAGTGTAGCTGCCCGTAATCCCTTACTGCGATTTAAAATGTTATTTTGGTTTTACTAAAAAATTTCAAAGTGTACGAACACTTTTAGGAACCACTGTAGATTAAATAATATCATTTCAAGACATCCAAATTTGTCTCTTATTTTATTATTTAGCATACTGTTTCACAGGAAGCAAAGAATAAGTTTAAACTAGATATGATTCTAATCCAAAAATTTCTGAATTAGACGAATTCATTTGCTAAATTTTATTCTTTTAAAAAACACTTGCGACGAAGCGAGGTCGGTAATTAGAAGGGAAAATTAATCCTCTTACTACTTTTCCAGAAGATTGAAATATGTTCGCTCTCAAGACCGTTAAGTCTTTAAAACAAAATTTCCACAGCTCCTAAATAGCTTAAGAGAGTACGATAGAAAATAAATGATTCACAGATTGAGTGGAAAACTGCGATGCTTAAATTACTTACACAATTTTTCTGAAATTAGGACTCGAAACAGACGAAGCATCTCGAATCTTATTTCCTAATGGAACTTATTTCGGAAGGAAGGGAAATGTTTTTCGGTTTAAAAAAGACTTGCGGGCGATTCTGGGAATGAAATTGCGAAGTGCAAATTTAATTACGATCTAACGATGTTTGCAGATCTTGTTTCTGATGAATATCTCACTTTTGGTGTAAAATTCTACAAATCATTTTTTGTATTACTTAGATAAACGCAGGTTATGTAGTCAGCTATGAAGTTTAACAGGCGATAGAAAATGTTCTAAGCAAAATTAATGAGCGAGTGCAATGCAGTGTGAGTTAAAATTATGAATAAATATGTTTATGAAGAGCTACATGTTTATTCCATTTCTATTTGTTAACAAATAATCTGCTTGCAATTAAATTCATCACATAATGAAGGTTTTTAAAAGAGTTTTCTGTTTATTTTCAGTTTTCTGTCTTGATTTCCCCTTTTAAGATCAGAAAACAATATCTGCGTTTGTACGTGTCCAAGAATCCATAAGAAAGGTATAAAATAAAGTTTTGCGTGTTGGTCACAACTTACTAAACTTTATTCACATAAAAGATGGACTAGTAGATGTAAATAAAGAATTAATTGCGCCATTGGTGACCTTAATCACGTGCTTGGCTTGGACAAGAACTAATTGGTGCCAGAAGGGAAATACGGATTGTATTGGTTAACCTTTTTTTTTTTAAATAAAAGAGAAAATCCCTAGTTTCATTTGTAGTCATGGTAATATGATCACTTCCAAAAGTTTAGCTGGGAAAAAAATGTTAATTTCCGGAAGTCAATGTGAATTAGCAACATAGGCCCTCCGAAAAAGATCTGCTTCTTAAAATCTTGTTTTAAGAGTTATAGACAAGGGGTCCTCTCATGGCCTTTAAATATGAAAAACAAAAAAGTCCGCACATTTTTTGTCAGATCATGCTGCGAGTTCCATTGAAGTTTTGCGAATTTTACTATTGCTGTTGTACCTCCCAGTCTCCCCTGTGTGGGAGCCATGAGACCCCAGAAATGCATGGCAACGGGTCTTCAAATCTAAAATTCTGCCGTTGACGGAGAAGTTGCAATTTGCTACAGAGATAGAGTGAGCGATGTATTTACCGATCTGCGCTTAGCTTTTGGAAATGAGTGTGCACTTGAAATTTTCGGTTTGTGCCTGAATTATGCGTTTTCTTCACAAAACTTCACACAGATAGCTACTCTCATAATTGACTAGGACTCAGTGACTATAATAGTTGGGAAAACATAATCTGACAACATTATGAAGGCTATTATTTAGGTTTGCCCCAACTATAGTGAGTTAATGTTATTGAAATAGAATGTGTTGAGAAGAATGCAAAATATGGTACAAAATAAATGTTTTACTTTTTTTTAAAATCTTTTTTTAAAATTTTCTTCTAATGCGTTCTTCCTTTAATTATTTTCAAATTAGATTCAGATTTGTAGCATGTTAGGTTTTCATGTAATAGCTCTCGTATCTGCTGTCAACATCTAAAAATATGATACAATGATATCCGTCAATAATTGCGCTTGGCAGAATAAAATGCATCTTTATGGCTTTGGTCGAAAGGTAGAGTATCGCATAAAATTATGAATTCCAGGGTTACTGTGCTACATTATGTGAAAAAAAATCAATTTGAATTTTTAAATTTTCTAGCAACGTCTTGTCGAAACCAGTCTATCCAAATCAGGGGGAAATCAAATATCTGATGAGCGTGTTCCGTTCATTTCAGTGTGACTGCTTAATTTAGAGGCTAACACACATCTACAAAAGCTGATATCCCTGAAAGCTAATAGATACTTCCATTTCCGCCTGTAAATTGGATGTTTGACTTTCAAGCAATACAAGACTTTTTCTTGAAAAATCTTGAATTCAAATTATGTTTTTCGCAATCACGAGTGTTTGTGTGTATGTAGGCGTGTGTGTTTGTGTGTGTGGGGGGGGGTGTGTGTAGGGGTATGTGTATATGTGCGTCGGCATGTGTGTTTGTGTCTGTGTGCGGTCATGAGTGTTGGTAGTTGTGTGTATGAGTGTTTGTGCGTGGGGGCGGGGTATGTGTATGTGTGTAGGCATATGTGTTTGTGTCTGTGTGCAGGTATGAATGTGTGGGTAGTTTTGTGTATATTTTTGTGTGTGTGTGTATGTATGTATGCGTGTGTGTATGTGTTTGTGTGTGTAGGTGTATGTGTGTATGTGTGTGTGTGTGTGTGTGTGTGTGTGTGCGTGTGAGTAGTTGTGTATGTATGCGCGTGTGTGTAGGATATGGATGCAACCTGGAGACAGTTTTCTCTATAGGAGCAGCAGCGACGGTGATGCTGTAGAGGGTGCTGGCGGGAAAATAAAATGATAGCACATCAAAACAGTCAAGTGAAAGCAATAAGCAATCATGATTGCTCAATAAAAACACAGACATAAAACTATTTCCTTGCATAAGTAGTGAAAAATATTAGCATTTGGTTCGGACGATTGGGTCACTATTTTTTTCTTTACTGCCACAGTAAGGTCAACAGTTAACTAATCCCTGATGAACAAGAATCCAATATTTTTCGACGGTGACTCAAACGTAACAATATTTTCGGAAAGGTTTTTAAAATTGATAGGTTTAATGTAGGAATTCCTCGAAATGTAAGACTATTTGCAAACTCATAGTCATAGCATGCAGTAGCATAGTTTACTATATTTCATTCATAATCATAGTTTGGGTGACGTAATAGATGCTATATTCATTACCATAATTTGCGCGACATTGTTTTTCCGGTTTAAAAAAAACAAGGCACGCAAAGAATTTTACCAAAATCATTTTAAAAAGGATACGTGTGCAGGGCAATATTGCTAGAGTTTGCATGCCTCTAAATTCCTTTCTTATTATTTTTTATCTTGTAGCGGATCTACTCGAAATCGTATTTTTAGAGGTGATAATGCAATAACTGGTTCAGTAAGCAATGAAAATTGTCTTGGGATAGTAGGTTAATTGAAAAAAACATACTGGTTCTAGCCGCACATTATGAAATATTTAATAATGAAGGTCATCGTTATATTTTCTATTTGCCTTCGCCGTACTCCCATCAATGAAAATTTTTATAAACTAATAGATAACCAAACATTGAAGTTAGAAGTAACAAAAGTTATATATTGAGGGCTTATTTTTAATTTTCCTTAAGAAAAAAAAACTGCATTTTTTGCAAAAACAAGTGAGAAATTGTGCAAATAATGTTTTTCATGTGCATGTTTTATGAAAAGATGACATTTATTACAATAAAATACAACTGTTGGATTGATCTCAATAGAATGCTATATTATGATTAATAAATTATTTGCGCCTAACTATTTAAGGAGGGAGAGAGAGAGAAAGAGAGAAAGAGAGAAAAGACAACAAAGCAATAAGGTAGGTGCACAACTAGACCCCACTAGGAGTCTACGTACCAAATTTCAACTTTCTAGGACATACCGTTCTTGAGTTATGCGACATACATACGCACATACGCACATACGCATATACGCACATACATACATGCCTACATACGGACGTCATGAGAAAAGTCTTGGTAATTAACTTGGGGAATGTCAAAACGGATATTTCGAATGTTTATACGTTCTTAGGCACTTATCCGCGTGTGATCGGGTTGAAAAAAAAAAAAAAAAAAAACTCAACATTAATTCGGGTTGAGCAAAATGGAAATTAAGGCCGAATTTTGAGTGAATTTTTTTTTTTTTTTGTGAATACAATACTTTCTTTTTTGTAAAAGGAAGTAACAAGGGATGCCCAAATTGTGAAGTTATTTTAAGTTTTGCATTGCCGCAATCATAGTAAATGCTGACCATGATGATCACTTTCAAATTTAGTAGATCCTCTATGAGTTGCTTGGGCAGTTTCGTAACGTTCCGACTACAGATATCAACCTCTGAAGGAAATCGTGTTTAATTTTAAGGAACCAGATCTTAAAAAATTTCTCCTGCAGTTATAGCGTCAATTTTCGTAACCATTATATGCCAACAAAGTTTACCATTATACCAATATTCTGATCAGGAGTACCGCAGTCTAAGCCAAAATGTTTATGCCATATATTTTTAGTCAAGCCAGTACCTGAATTGAGACATTAGGTGAAAACTGCTTCTCTAAAACCCGTAATGTTGTGAAGATGAAAACTTGTAAATTAGGGAACTAAATCATTCTTTTATAAGTAGGATTGCATGTATCAATTTCGCTGTATGCAAGAAAAAATCGGGCGCGGGGGGTGGGGGCATCTTTTAAAAGGTATACTGCTGAAAAATGCAGCTTTTTACATTTTTCTGAGGCTAGTTAATTGCATGCATTCAATGTTCTAGGTATAAAGTTGAGGCGCACAACACCTTTGTGGAATCATTTCATTGGTGCTAGAAATTGAATCTTTTAACAAGCTTCTGCACTTTGTCATACAGCGAAACTCCTATGTACAATCAAATTTATTAACGAATGATATCGTTACATAACTTGCAAATTTTCATCTACACAACGTAACAGATATTCTCTCTCTCGAAAGGTCATTTTCTCCCAATTTTCACTCTTCAGATGCAGGTCTGAATGAAAAATATTCGGCTTTTGTTTGGGCTTGGAATAATCCTGACCTCTCATCCAAATTTTTGGCACTAAAATTGCTTCGTCGGATCCAGTTACTACATGATAAAACTGCACAAAAGCAATATTAGAGTCAAGTTCTGTAAAATTAGTCAAGATTCAGAAGTTGATATCTTCAATGAAGGATGGTGACAGAGCTGTTCTTGCTGCTAGTGGAAGACTTCCGAAATATTAAAATGTACCTCATTCCTCACTCGTGTTTACACTTTTAAGTAGGGGGGGGGGCAAAGCGGGTAGTCCTTCGTATGCCCCCCCCCTCCCCACATGATGTGTAAGCGGCGATGCATACGTATCGATGGTGTTGTATTGGGGGTGTTTACATGAACACCCCCGAGTTGTAATCAGTCCCAGCGAAGCGGCACGGCGAACCCAAGCTTGAAATTAAAAAAAATGGTACATTTCTTTAAAAAAAAAATAATAAAAAAATTGTCACTTGTGATTAGTCGAAGACTAGCCTATTTTTTTGATTGTCAATAATATTACGTTATTCTGACATCATCCACCTACAAACTACGATAGTCATTTCGTTAAATTCTTTTTTAAATTCAAGGTTATAATTATTGAAATAAAAAACGTGCCTTCGAGCAAAGCAGGTATAGGATTTAATCATATATTTCTTTATAATTTCTTGACTCGCGTGCTGACTTTAGATTTTCTATTTCAATAGGATAAGTATAACTAAAAAAAGTTATTCTTTAGGATGGCTATTAATTTGTCTACTAATTTAATCAGTTATTTCTTTATGTTTAATAAAATATGCTGACTTTAAATAGGATAAGTACTACTTTTTATATATTTTTTTATAAGATCAGGTAACTAGTCAATTATTTTAATCATTTATAACTTCATATTTGATTGGCAAATGTACCAAATCACAATTAGTTTAGCTTACCCGCTTTGAGCTAATTGGTAGGGCAAAACGGGATTTTCAAATGTTTGTAAAGTTTGATAATAAAAAAATATTGGGTTTGAAATAATACAAAATTCACTTTTTATTTTGAAGTTCAAGAACCCTGCTAGGAAATAAAACCGAAATTGTTGCGATAAAAAATACAAAAACTACAATTTTCGAGCCTTCTTCGAAAACCTACCCGCTTTGGGCCCCCTCCCCTGCATATATGGTTCCATTTTCGTGGAATTCACATTAACAACAGAATTAGGGGCATGGATGGCTTTGTTCCACGTTTTTTGAATACCGTATTTTTCATGATTTATTTAATCATTTCTGCTATCTAGGGATTAGCAACAACGTTAATAGTAATTTTGCAGTGGAAAAGTTTATCAATTTAAAAAAAAAAAAATACTTTTAATTATTGTTTTGCTGAAAAATTTTGTTATGAACAGTTTCACTGATTTAAATACTTGAACTATGTTTCGTGTTGATATACAAATAGATTAATTTTTATTCGTGAAATACCTTTTGCATTATAATTTTCTTTCTCCCCAGTTGACTAACGAAAATAAAATTTTGTTAACTCTTTAAGGAGTGCAGATAACTTCTTAAAGCTTCATACTCCCATTAAGTACACATATTTATAAAAGATTATGCATTTTTGAGTCATTATCTCAATGAGTTCGTGAGTAATTATGCCCGGTACTTGTGACATTACAGCATAGGAATGCTTCTTACGAGTCATTCATAGTCTTTTATAATGCAGAATACTTCAGTTTCAGTGTAGAATTTCATTAGTTGCTTTTTGAACAGTATTCCAATAACCCGTTTGTAATTTTTTTATTTGTTAATAAATAAAAAAAATTACTATTCAGAATCGAGATTTTGTGTTAGGTTAATTTTTTATGCAATTCAGTTCGTTTTTTCCTCCTACGTTTGTACACTCAAGTAATGGAAAAAATGCTTGAAATTAAAATTTTAATTGAAAACAAGTTTGTTGAAGTTGTACTTTACTGAAATACTTAACACAATTTCTAAGAGTAAATTTGATATTGTTTTTAGATTAACTACTAGTTTTCCTTTTACATAAAAGGATTTTTTTTCAGAAAATTGTTTAAATTATCAAAAAGTACATGGGTGATATTGAATTGAACAAACAAATGCATACTTTTAGCTTCGGAGTAGATAATTAATACTTGACCATTATCATTTAAGCATCCAAATGCAATTTTCAACGGTTGAGATTAAAAAAAAAATGCTAAAGATGCACTTATTTCTAAAAAAAAGTCATTAATACTTCATTAAATCCTTTCATTTTCGCTAGTTACAAAAAATATCGATTGACAGATGAAAACAGGAAAAAGAAGACGCCTCTCCCCAGCCACCCCCAATTTGAGAAATATGTTGAAGCTATTGATTGTCACTAATATTTAAAGACCTTTCTTTTGGAGAAATGGTATCAGTTTTTCTTAAAGAAATCTAGTTCCTTGTTTTTAATGATTAAAAAAAGTTTTTTTTTTGTCTTTTTTGAATAAACATTTTATAACTTACAGAGTTGCACGATTAATTGAAATTTTTATTCATTAAAAAGTAGAAAATTTTCTTGAAAGGATCATTAATAACATTTTAAAAACTACTTTTATTTCATTAGTATTACTTTCAAGAATAGTTGTGGTTATACTCGTCCTTTGTTTAACTGTGAATTGATTAAACTCGAAAACATATTTTCTAAATAAAAACTCTCAAAATATTTCTTTTTTTTTTTTGCTGTTTGAATTTTTTTTAAGATAAATTTTTTTATTTACAGACTAGAAAAAAAAAAAAAAAAACAACAACATGCACAAACAAAACGAAAGTACTAGAGCTGTGTTAAAAACTTCGTAAACCTAAATTACATTGTGCTTTATGAATCTTCCTTTAACTGTTTCGTTTTTTGTTTTATGGCATTAGTTGGAAGCTTTTCCGTTTAATTTTCTAATATCAAACATATTTTATATCCAATCTCTGGCTGGTTTTGTTTTATTTTGTTATTTTCATGGTTACATTAATTTGCTTCAATATACAACAGTAATTTTTTTCCAGCTGAGTTGTTCCCTTTTATTAAGGTTTTTTTTTTTTTTTTTCATGAGAGCCTACGAAATTTTTCATCGCTGTCACATGAATTGTGTATTTTATTTTAGAGCGATTCCTCATTCACAAATCTTACATTAACTAGAAAGGTATGACGGGTGAAATTTTGCTTCTATGTACATTTGAACGCAGCGATTGCCTGTTTGGTGATATTTTGGTAGTTTAAGTTAAATTTGGCAGTTTAACCCTAATTCCAGTGGATTAAACGTTAACTCCAGTAGATAGCGGTCATTGTTGACCAATTTTTACGTTTCTTTATTCTCCTAAAATGAGTCTTACCAGTAAAACAGTTCAGTCACCGGATCGAGTTCAGCCTTGTCACGATAAAGCATTTCCCTGCATGTTAAATATTACCAAAACATATAATCAAATTATCATGCCGTGGCGCAAGTTTCATTGTTGAAACACGCGGGTTACTTCCTCATCGGCTATTATTTATACGAGGATATTGTTAGTATGACATAAGGCAAAATATTGAAATGTAGCAGGTAAATCACAACAATAACTTCCGTTAATCTACTGTATTAGCATTGGAAATTGGATTTCTCGGAACTCAAATAAAAGACGTAGAACGTAGATTAATCAAGTGGTAGCATCAAAACATTTTTTTTTACAAATAGTAATGCGCTTTAAAATTGCTTTAAAAATAAGAATGACACCAAACACAAATCTAGTTAATTTTTAAAACTTAAATTTATACATCCATCATCCAGCCCACAACATCCAGCATCCAGCGCCTGGCACTCATTTGAATTTTGACGTCTTGAATTCAAATTATGTTTTTGCAATCCCGAACTGTGATAGGACCCTTCTCGCTAGGTTCCTTGTTTCAACAAATGCCTTCTATTTCAATCATAATTGCGAAAAAAATAGTTTGAAATCAAGGCGTCAAATTCAAATGAAGGTTAATGGTTGGATGTAGATATTGTGTTCTGGGACACAGTCGAGGAGGCCTGTGCACCAGAGGACATAGACGCCACCACCCAGGAGGAAGTAAAGATCGCGGAAGCCCTATTACCAGAGGAGTTTGCGTTATAAGCATAGAAAAATACGATAAAAGGAACATCAACTACAGTCTAGTGAGAGCAGTTCGTTGTCCCCCTCTCCCCCTCCAAAAAAATCAAATTTGTTTAAAAATGCAATGGAAGTTTAAAAAGAAAAAAAAACTTCTACTACAAAATCATAGTCTCATAAATTGGAGTTCCTTATATTTATGAAACAACGCGGGCACTAGTACTTGGGTAATCCTGAACGAGTTCAATAATTAAGAACTTAAAAGTACACCGGCATGCTAATTATTTTAAGACGTAACATTATTCCCTCGGATATTTAACTCAACTTCACACATCGCCAGGCTTCATTTGCCATACCTATTCCAGTAATGCTTCTCATTTCTCCGGGAAAATAGTCGCAGTCACGAATTCTCCTCACTGCAACTGCGACGGTTTAAGAAATGCAAGAGAGCCAGTCTCGGTCATGAGTTTTACGGCCGGCAATAGGTCACCCGGCTTCAAAGCTCTTCTTTCTCAGATAAGCCTAAATATATGGCATTAGTTACTCAGCGCAAGTCCTTTTTATCTCAGGAAGAAAAAACAATTCAGAGCGGTGTCTTTTACCGTAGCTGGATCAGCTTCCCCATTCTTCTTATTATTATTATTAAGTATAGGAATAAAATGGAAAAACTAAATACATCATGGAAATGCTTTTTTCGAGTAAACTTTACAGCTTTAGTCCACCATCATTCAATATGTAAATAGTTTATGGCCTTAAGTGAAAAAAATCGATACAATGCAACATTTTGTGCAATGCACATCTTAATTTTTCGCAAATAAGTCAAGATATTATTTGTTTACAAAAATATGACAATAAATAATATATTTCTTTGATGTTGCTGAGTTATTCATTTTTAGTCTAAAATTTTTCATTTATCAAAAAAAAAAAAAAAAAAAAAAAAACTCGGTCAAATGATTTTTTAACTGTTTTTTCCCGGCAAGGAAAGAACCGTACAACCCAGCATTCAGGTAATGAGGGAAATCAAAAGTTTCTCTTTAGCAACATCTACAACCAACCATTCTGAACGTCCCCCACTCATTTCTCTCAGGGTTGGCAAAAACCCGGGTTTTTTTAAAAAAGCCCATGGACCCAGGGTTTTTGGGTTTTTTTAAATAAAACCCAAAAAAAACCCAACTAAAGCTGGGTTTTTTAAAAGAAATGTGGGTTTTTTTGTCTTTTTTTAGGGAAAAAGTAGGGTACTTGTAGCATATTGTAGTGTAAGTATATGAACAAAGCACAAGAATTGTCTTGGGGTAAAAAAAGCTGGAAAACTAGTTAAAATTCAGCGTTTTCTGAAGAAGAGTATGAAAGACGACGAAACCCAAGAATGGTGAAGTTTCAGATTTTTTAGTTTCCATGATTACTAACAGTTAAGGCAAAATTACTTCTTGAGTGATAAAATCTATTGTTCGTTTTTAATTACTACTATTTTTTTTTTGCATTTACTTTATTGTATTTTATTTTTTTATGCAAAACTACTGTAGAACCTCAAGTAGTTTAAATCCCTATTTACTGAATTCCAGCTTGATCAAGACATTTCTTTGAATTTTAGGTTGCCTGTTTTTCTATTTCTGTGTACAGATTAAGAAATATTAACCTTTTTTGTAAGATAATGAAAATACTGTACATCCTATTCTGTTTTCTGTCCAACCATTTGTAAAACCTGTTAATTTCTAAAAAAAATATAACTTATTAATTCGAAATTTGTGACGTGTCAAGTTGCAGAAAATAATTCACATGAAAGCCTTTAAGCTAGAGTAGTTTCCTCTGTACAATCTACAAATATTGAGAAAACCAGACGTGACAGGACTTAGTCAAGATAATTTGAGTTATTTATTGACCAGTTAAAGATAAAAGTTAAATATATATTTTTTAAATCTTTGAAGTATTTTTAATGCCGTTAAGAGTTAAGAAATACTATTAAAGTTCAAAATTCATTTTTTATGTCCATTGTCTGTGGTGAAGAACAAATAAAATAGAAGTTTAAATTGTAACAGTATTTAAATTAATTACTTTTTTAAAAAACTTCTCAAAAAATTAAAAAAAAACCCAAAAGTGGGCTAAATAATGGGTTTTTTTAAATGGGTTTTTTCAAAAAAACCCATTGGGTTCAACCCAATTGGGTCCAATCCGGCCAACCCTGATTTCTCTCCTTCTGGTCCAAACAGTCCTTACACGTAAACAAACTGCTGTATTAGGATTGGAAATGTATGTTAAAACAATGAACTCGGAGCAGGGGTTCAACCTTAAAACCTTCCTCACTGCGCTACCGTATCTTAGGGCTCTGCGTTTTTTAAAACAAATTTTATTTGCATAATTATTCATATTCATTCTGATGAGAGGACAAAAGCTCATTCTGAGGGAAAATTTCTGTAAAATGATTTCTAACATTAGCTTGAGTTTTTGTCAGGATTAGCTCATTTTGGTGTTTTGCGACTACATGGAGTCCGATAGTTAAATTTTGCAAACTAGTTAATTTAAACATTTAACATTCCAAGTACAGGATTTCGAATACGGGTTTTTAAATAAAAAAACAGCACCGTTTAGTTGCACAAAATTGCAGAGTACTGAAGATACGTGTTTCGGCGTTACACAGAACTCATTTTTCCTTGTAAAAAAAAAAAAAAAGCGCTTCTTGTAACGCTGAAGCACGTGACTGCAGTAATCTGAAATTTTGTGCAATTAAACGTTGTTATTTCGAATTCTACTTTACAAGCACAAGGGTATTTATTCAACTGTAATGGGTGTTTTACCATTTTTACCAAGCATGCCACATTTTTCATTATTTACTCGAATGGGGTTGTTTCCTTCAGTCAAAAGTAGTACTTTTAGTCACTACAATTAATAGAATAAGAAAAAAAAAAAATAATAATAACATGGACCCAGAAAATTCTTTCATTTTCCCAACAGTTTTTTTTAAATTATTTTTTTAAAATGTTCGATTTTGCAAACAAGGCGTGGTCTTGATGACGTCACAAATGATGCTCTTTGGCGCATTTTGTACCGCGTTTCCACGTTATGATAAACAAGAAGCGAATTAAAATTGTGCTCTACGCTTGCTGTCAACCATATCGCTGCCAATACATGTGAGTAAAGATGCGAATTAAATAGTTTGCTCTGTGAATGGCAACGCAGAATGACATTTCATCATTTGTGATGTCATCGGCGAGAAATGTAAACAATGAAAGCGCACCGATGTAAGTAATTTTTTTCAAATATTAAACTTAAACAAATTTTTTAAAAAATGGTTCTATATTTTTAAACACGTTCTTTCAGAAAAGAAAATACTTTTAAAATTTTGGAAATGACCTCATTCAAAAAGGATATTGGACAAAACAGGACTTCTTTACTGATAATAAAGCTGCAGGTCTCTCTGTCCGGATCTCTCTCTGTCTGTCAGGATCTCTGTGACACGCATAGCGCCTAGACCGTTCGGCCGATTTTCATGAAATTTGGCACTAAGTTAGTGTGTAGCATGGGGGTGCGCACCTTGAAGCGATTTTTCGAAAATTTGATGTGGTTCTTTTTCTATTCCAATTTTAACAGCAAAATTATCATAAGATGGACGAGTAAATTACGAAATTATCATAACGTGGAACTGTAACATGGGAACAAGCCAATTGACGAGAGACGAAATTATCATAACGTTGAACCGTAACATGGGTACAAGCCAATTGGCGAGAAAATTCACCGCACATTATTTGTAAATATACAGGCGAACCAAAAGACCTTTTAATTTTTCTATTACGGGCAACTAGTACTAAATAAACTAGCTGATGTGTGCACCTCATGACTTCCTTTTACGACAATTTAATGATAATAGTGAAAAGCTTGGCATATATCGTCAAGTGTTCGCCAAATTATAACGTCACTTGAGTTTGCATTGAAATTAACCCTGATTTTCCCCAAAAAGGTGAAAGTCCCTTTTTAGAACATCCAAATGCAACCAAAAGGGGAGGTAGACCCAAGTCTACATAATAAATTTCAATTTTTTACGGCATTCCGTTTTTAAGTTATGCGAGATACATACGCACACACGCACATACAGACGTGACGAGAAAATTCGTAGTAATTAACCGAGGCATAGTCCAAACAGATATTTCGAGCGTCCATACATTCTTAGGTTAATGTGCATTTGCGGTCTGGCAAAACAACTCAACATTCCTTCTGGAGTGAGCAAAATGGAAATTTAGGCCGATATTTGAGTGAAATGTTTTCTCGTGAATACAATAACTACTTCCTTAACTATGTAATAAGGATCTCAATAAACTTCTGGAGCATTTAAATACCATAAAAAAGCGAATACTTTTATTTATATGAACTAAATAATCACCAGAAAACACGCCGTTAAAAAATGCTTGGCACACCTCAGCCATAATCATGTTTATATTAGGAACTAACAGCACCTTAAAATACAAGCGAAGAGCTGCTCGGCTGCGAAGTAATTGCACAGTAATAATCCTTCATTTAATTATCTCCCGCTCTGGAGAACTATTTTCTAAAACAATCTCATTAAGAGTACTAATGAGATTTTGTCACCGTAATTGTAGTTTTTTTTTTTTTTACTTCTTTCATTTGGGTTTTTAAAAGTTGTTCTGCTCGTAGAGCGTTAGTAATGATGGTTGTAATAATTATACATCTAAAGATTATGCTAGAAACGTGCAGTAGGAACACTGCCGTTTTCCTTGATTATGATATAATATTTATGAAGATAAAATATTTTTCCATAAATGAGTCGATTGTAGCGGAGTTTGTCATTAAGTTCATTCGTCTCTTTGCTTTGTTATGTCAAATATATCTTCCCAGGTAGCACAAATAACGTTTACACTTTTCATAAACGTTTTAAAATAGTTGTTACAATGCTAACAATCATTTTGCAGCGTTTATTAAACGAAGTGTGCTATTTGGGTTGGTACTTTTCCGTTATAGGTACGTCACGTGGCGCATTTTTAATTGTGCCGAACACAGTAAAACCTGTAAAGTTGACTACCCTCGTAAGTTGACCACCTAAGTTGACCGCTATTCTCAGGCACAGAATTAGATCTATATCATATAATTCAACCTCTATAAGTTGACCACCTGTTTAAATTGACCACTAAAGTAATGCACCGCAAGTGGTCAACTTACACAGGCTTCACTGTATTTTTTTTATTCTAAGTCATCATGCTTGGTCAAAATTACCAATTAAATTTTTAATTTGGTTGAAACTACTTCGAGATACCGAACGTTATTTCCTGTTTTCAATAAACTTTTATGCAAAATAAGTCATTAAATAAGGTTAAACGTTCCATCAAAATGAAACGTAGTCCTCCAAGTAATTAAATAACTCCATTAATATACAAAAAATTCCGCCGAATAAAAGAACAGGCACGTGAAAAATTCTAAAAAAAAATGCTTCACAAACTAAAAAACAGAACGTTAAAAGCTGTATTGTAATGTAAAAGGAGGAAAAAGAGTGGCATACATTTCGGCTACACAAAATTCAAGTGTAAATTTTCACCAAGGTAACACCAAGGTTCACTTGGTAAACAAGTCACCAACCAGTACCCATAACGGAAAAGTATTTACTTTTTCGAGCAAAAAATATTGTATCTAAAGATTAGGTGCTATATTAACTATGAATGTATGAAGGTACAATACCCCACACCATAAAATACCGAGAAATATTTTCTGCCGATTACGAGTTGACAAATCTAATTTTTCAAATTTCAGGAGATTACACGAAGAGGAAGAAAGAAAACCATCCGAATTAGGAGAATCGCAAAAACGCTTATAATTTGAGAAAAAAATAATTTTTGACTGAAAGAGGTAAAACAACGATTTCTTACGCATTTTCTCGACCAACGTATGAAGACATTCCCCACTACGACGATTTTTGCTCAAAAAGGAATTAAAAAAAAACAAAACAAAATAAACAAACAAACCGGAATTATTTGACAATAACAACAACAACAACAATAATAATAATAATAAGAATAATAGCAACAGAATCAACAACAATAATAATAATAACAGCGACACTAATAGTAATAAAATGATGCGAATAGTGGGAAAACTGTTAGAATAAATGCACATAAACTAAATATAAGATGGTGTTTTGAATAGGGTTGATGATTTGAATACATTAATAAACAAAGTGATTCAAAATATTAATTTCAGTTTTTGGAGAGCGATATTCGTTTGATAATAGTAGAGGTTACGGGAAAAAAAATGTTGCAAATTGTTACGCTGCTCAGAATTACAGTTAAAATTATAACATAGCGCACTAAAATGTTCATTGTTGATAAGCTCCAGACACTTGGTTAAAGTAAAACGAAATTCAAGTAAAGCCTATATAGCTTCGTATAAATTAACAAAAACAAATTAAGTCGCTATTTTATAACGAATTACCTTTGGGCTTTAAAATTGAATGAATTAATTACCAACGTTTTAATGCAAAAAAAAAAAAAGCGAATTGCCGCATTCGCAATTTTTGCGCATTAAAACGTTGATAATTCATTCATTTCATTATCTCTTCTATATTTTCTTTTCTTAAAATGAATTCTGTGATACTTTTCATTACTTTAGACCAAGCACTTAATAAGCGATCCTGGTAACTATGAATCACTTTTATATCTAAAGTAAGGTTTTGTTGAAAAAGCTGTTGCCATAAATCCTTACCAGGTAAAAAACGCAATTCTTTATTTTTAACGTACTAATAATCGAAATTAAAAGAATTCCGAAGAGTTTTCTTGAAAAAAAAAAAAAAACATTATGAGACAAACATTGTATGCGCACAAACTTTTCGCAAGAACAAACGCCTTGAAGTATACTCATTAGTGACTATCTCAAATGAGGGGTTTCACTTAAAGAAAAATCAAGATAATGATACGAATCATAAATTTAAAGTCTTGATCACGTTTTGAGGCAAAAAGGAAGGGAACTAAGAAAGCATGGAACTGGAAAACTTTTGCAAGAACCTTAACTGGGCAAGGAACAATGATTTATGCGTATATTTTTTCTTTTCTTTGGCTGCTTTTAACAAGATTTGAACTAGTTAGAATTTAGCATAGTTTTGAATTCCTCAGCAATTACTTGAAATAGTTTATAAGTTGAGGTAACAGAAGAAGTTTAAAGCTAAAAATATAAAATTTAAATTCATTTTTAACAGAAAATTCTAAATCACAGTTTACTGTGTATTTTATCTTTTTTTCACTTTGTTATTTATTAAATATTTATAAAAATTTAATCTGGAGTTATAATTTATTTTTAAATAAAATAAATAAATAAATAATTAAAACTAATAAAAGCTACGATATTACACAGCATAATGATTTAAATAGCTTAAGCATTACTCCCTTGAGCAAGTTTTTATCTTTCGATAAGAAATGGCCGAAAACATTTGTAGCAGAAATTCAACGTTCACGCGTCACTAACAGCGTTATAAATCTACTTTTTTAAAGTGTGATCATGGGGGGCTAATTTAAAATTTTTAAGTGTAGAGGAAAATTTCTACCAAGAACTATGCAAAAGGAGGATTACAGTTTTTTCGGAGGGGGTGCTGGGAATACTAAGGCAAACCATTTTATTATTTCAGCAGTCGTGTTGCTACACCACATCAAAAAAGCGTTAGATATCTTAGCCTCTCCACATTTTTGTCTAAACTCTTAATAATTGCTCTCTTAAGTGAATTATTTACGGGTGGGAGTCCCCCGCTCGGACTCTTTTTTTTTAAAATCTTTTTTTATTATTTTTTTAATGAGGGGAATTGAGAAATACTCTATGAACCTCAACATTTCACCTTGAATTTTACTCCTTGAATCATATTCTGTTATTATCGTGATGATTTCTTACTATTTTTATCCATTATAGCAAAAACTTTTCTATTTTTTAATAGATGCCGTTATAGACACAATCGTCTTCAAAAAACGCCCCTGACTAAAAATAGAAGTTTTGACTTCTTCTCAAAAAAATAATTTCATACATAGTGGTGTCTAAACGTAATTCTATAATTTATCCCCCCCCCCTAAAAAACCCAATGTTGTTTAGTGAATTTAATTATTTTTTGTTTATAAAATTATTTCAAAAGTGATGTTTTATTGCTTCCAAAATTTGTTTTACAACTTCATAAAAATACTTTCGACTCAAAGGAAGGAAGTAAAAATTTTTTGGCTCTGTACCTAAAACTATTTTTCCTACCTGAAAAATAATTGCTAAAATAAAAAACAATTCTTTTCTCGTAGTTCAAACAATTCTTCAGCAGAAGTTCGTCAACAACTCAAATAATAGCACTAACGCACTAAGTCCGAGCATCAACGAATACGACTAACTTAATGTTTCTCAAGAAAATACTGTTCTAGACATTCCCCTCTCACGTCAGATAGAATGAAAAATTTCTTACCTGTTCCAAGTTCCAGCGTGCTTCCATGTTTTGTCAGGTCACGAGAATTGTTGTGGAACTTCAGGACCTCAAATTCCATGACGTCACGCCTATTCGATTACAGCTCCCCCAACCGGCCTATCTGAGAACTTGAGGTCGTCGACCGTCAAGAAAGGTATTCTCTCTGAAACGCCTTGGGTGTCAGTCGTCCAAGAAATAATTCATAGAAGGTTGAATTTTCCTATGGGTGGCTTCTTCATTAAGTGCGCATCCTGGAGGTCAAAACTAATGTATTTTAAATTAGAGTTACTTGTTGACGCTTCGAATAAATGGTGTTTACTGCATTTGATACTTCCTTAACAAATAGTTTCAAAAAGTCATTCCGTTCGAAATGTTCCAGAACCGACTCATTGAATAATGATCAATTGAATAGGATAACATTCGATTCTTCTACAATGCTGTAGTTCAAAAAAACGGCCACTTTGGGCTGGGGGAGGGGGGGGGGGAGACAAAAGAAAAGATGGCTTGAAATCAATTTATTCAAAATTTAAATTATTTTTACACTAAGACACCAAATATTCCGGGTAGACGGCATCCCCCCCCCCCCCCCCAGTACAACACAGCTCTTCTGGTTAAACAAAATTGAGCTCAGATTTGGTTTAAAGTTACAATTCATATCGCTTAGAAAATATGGATACAATATACAAAAATTACTTAATTGAACGTAAATTAATTCCTTAGTTCTATCTTCTTCTTCATCATAGTTTAAAACAGGGGTATTCAAAATTTTCTACATTGAGGAATCCTTACAGTTCATCGCTTTCTTTTCAAAATGATTTTTGCACTTTCATTTTATCAAAATATAAACATTTTAAACAGTGAAGAAGCTAGCTAATGGGGTTTTTCTTTTGCCTTTCTAAAACATTTTCTATGAATACTAACTATGTAGAACATATGATTAAAAAAAAAAACATTTTCTGTAAAAATTAAATTTTACAAAAATTTTTGCGTGTTGAATAAGCGAATAGTAATCCCTTACGAAACTCCTCTCAAAGTTCCTGACAACCCAGTTGAAGACTTATGGTTTTAAACATTCAAGTAATGTTTAAAAAGCAGATGTTTAAAACTGCCGGGCAGTGTTTTGGGGTTACAATGGATACCGTTTTCAATCTAAAGAAATGAACCAAACACATTGTTCAAAAGCTTAGTCGGATGTCTTTTTTTATCAATAAGTTCATTTTCGGCGTTGTAAAAGCTTCCAAAAGCTCCGACAATTGTGTCGAGCATTGTATTGCTGTTTGTACTTCTTGAACGTTGTTTTAATGTTTTAGCTTTTTTCCCACAAAGGCAAAAACTTTAACTGTAAACATCATGAATATTCCTAAACGCTTCGAAAATTGGTTGGAATGGCACTCTTTGAGTCATTATATCTCTGAATTATCACTTCTTAATAAAAAGATAAACCCAACACTTAGTACGTTTTATTCATTGCAGAAAAATTAATTAAAAAAAAAAAACAAAAAAAGAAAAAACAAATAAACGCTGCACCAAATTAAGTCGTAGGTAAATTCGCGTATTGAGCATTTTTCAGAATAAATACTTTGTAGTCCTGCCATTGCATTTTGGGTAATGAAATTATAATTTCTACTTTTGATGTATTTTTTCCACAAAGGCAAACATTTCAATTGTATATATCTCATCAATATTTCTGAACTTTCCCAAAGTTTGTAAAGAATCGCACTACTTGAAATATATGTTTCTAAAATTAATGCCTCTAAATAAAGAGATAAATCGAACGCTTTTTATTTTTAATAACTGCGGCGTCTGGCTTTGCACGGCCTACCTCGAAAATAAAAGTTAGGTCAAGTGACGTATGTTCAACACTCAAGCTTGAAAAAGAAAAAAAAAATCAGTAAAATTTTGCGGCAGATTGCGGGAAAATAACCAAAAGTAAACATTTTAAATCTCCCGATTACAGGAAAGGTTTTTAAAACAAAAGCCAGAATTTTACTTGTTCATATAAGAGAAAAAATGGCAACACATCTTTCGTCTCAATGATTTTCTTCACGCTACAAATCTCAACAAAAAGCATTGTCACGGAAAGTTGAGATGAAGCACTGAATAATAATTTGAATGGAGGAAAGCCTTTGAAAAACAGGGATTTAATGTCGAAATCTAAGTACCGTAATTAATAGTTTTTAATTGATATCTCCGCTAATTATTATCGGAGGATTATGTTAAATAGCCAAACATAAAGACAGGAAAATGACGAATCTACCGATACCTGGTTCGATGGTCAGTTCACTGGCGTTCGAGAGAAGTAACTCAGACATAGATACATAGATATATAGGTACATACGCTCAGTTTTTAATTATATAAGATTCATAGCAGAAAATTTATTAAAAAAAGTCAAGCAAATGATGCGTTAAATGAAGTCGTAGGTAGATGTATGTGTATCGAGCCTTCTTAAGAATAAATATCTTGTAGTCCTGCTATTGCATTCTGGGTTATGAAGTGATAGCTTTCAGATCCCATTTTACTTCGGTGTATAAACAGCAGTCTTGTGAAATTTTTCAATTTTTATGGTTCTAAGGATTGTAGTGACTCCCCCATCACTATATCATCGTGATCTGTTGGCTTTCTAATGAATTCACGATTCAATAGCTTGAAGATCGTTTTATGCGATTACTGATCCTTACAAAATGGCGCGTGGTTAAGAGAGTGCGAATACTGGAATTTCGAAACTAATTTTCGACTGATTTAAGGATTGAAGGAGAGAAACAAAGAAGAAAGATTCAAATAACACTCTGAAATTCTCAAAAGAGGTTTTTTTTTCTTTAAAAAAAGAGGGAGGGGGGACGTGTATCAGTTTCAATAATTAGTACAAAAGTATTTGACTGTAACAGCTAATTTAGAACAATATTTTCAACCTAACAAGTGAAGGGACTATTATTATATAATTATGGACAAGAGAGAATACAACTTAGCTTTTAACAAATATTTATATTTTCACGCATTTAATAGACGGAAATGGAATAATTAAGATGCTGTAGAATCAGGGCCCGATCAAGCCAAACTGGTGCCCAGGTCCTGAGTAGATGTTGGTGCCCCCTCCCCCCACATGAGAAAATCTGCGTAATTTTAAAGTGAATGTTTCATAATGTTTCATACTAGAAACCTAATTACTAGAAACTACATTTTAAAGGAACATTACTACATTTGAAAGGAAATCTGGGATTTGAATACCAAACACTTGATAGTCACCAAACTAATCACAGTTAGAACTGCCTCTTAAGGCAAAAAAGGGTTAAAAAGAATTTAAAACTGCAAAAAAAAATCTTACTAATTCTGACTAAAGCTTCTTTGTGGCTTTAACAGAGGCAAATGTGTCTATCAAATAATTGAAATCAGTGGTTAGAAAAACTACTTTTTTTTCGTAGCGAACTACAACTACAACTACTTTATTACAAATGTAGTTAACTACAACTACAACTACTTTTTTTCAAAATGTAGCAACTACAAACTACTTTTGGAAAGTAGTCGCTACTTCGCTACTTTTTAAAAAATAAATAAATAAAAGCATACACATACACACCGTTTGAGGATTGAACAAAAAAATTCAAAAAGTATTTTAGATGAATAAAGTGCCTCATTTGAACATGGAATATAACAAGGAATTATTTATTCTTCCATTCCTTTACTGAGCCAATACTGAGCCAATTTGTCATTTCAAACATTTTTTAGGATTTTTTCGAATATTCGCTGCAAGAAAAGATTGAAAAAGTTGAAGGAATTCAAACTTCAAGTTTTTAATCCTTTCCTGACAGTGAATATTTCATTCAAGAAGTGCAAAGAAAATATAAATAGATGCAGTCATAATTTGATTAAAATGTTATATATCCATACATACTACATTTACATAACTTTGATTCAGATGGTGAAAAACATCTTTTAAACAAAAGAGAAAAAAATTAATTTTCATTAGAGTAAGTCCGGCGATCTTGCCCCGTCTGATAAATTGCCCCAGTAACTGTATTTCACGATTGTAACAACAGAGTGCGCCTGTGTCAACTTTTTCAAGGGGATTTGCGTATAAAGAAGCTACACGAATATACTTAAACCATTTTCAGCGATTTTTCAAAGGTCATTACAGCTTCAGAGCAAAGTGAAAGGTAAGAGTGACATTTTTTAATGCTTGATCTAAGATTTTACTTTTAAGAACTTTTGTTTGATTAACTAGCGTTCAAATATTATGTTCAATTATCGGTTTATACAGTAAAAGAGTATCATAAAGAAGGCTGTTACTATTAATTGCAACCATATTGGCTTGCTGTTTGAACAAGAGGTGGTGGGGCAATTAACCTTGCCAAAAGGGTAATGTGCCCCACCTGAATGAAGACCTGAATGACGTCGACTGTAGATTGGATAAAAAGAATAGACTGCTTAGGATGGTTGCATGAAACGTGCACAATGTATAATCACAGATGTAATGGCTGTGGCAAGATTGAAAAGCAAAAGTTATTAAAAACCACAAGTAATGTGCTTATTATGTAAAATATTTTAATCTATATTTGCAGTTTAGAATTAAATTGATTTCGATTTTTAATTTAAATGCCCACATTATAATTTGTATTTATTTCAACTAATTTAGTCAATTAATACTCTTTCTTACTAATAGCAGCAAGTTTTGCAATGCTGGTCAAGTGGGACATTTTACCTGGTGTAGTGGGGCGAATTGTCTGACTGTCAAGGTAATATGCCCCAAAGCTGCAGTTTTGTTTTTTTGTAATAAAAAATTTTATTCGTAGTTTTTGGCCACGATAAATTTTACACAGCATCTGGACCTACATTAAGAGAGGCGGGAGGTATTATCTTTTAATTTCCGTTAACATATTTTTTTTTTAAGTTTCTGCTTAGGTGAGGCAAGATCGCCGAACTTACTCTATAGGAGTTAATTTTGTAGGAGCTTATATTTTGTAGGAACTAGTCAATTGATTTTGAGCTTTAAGCTAGGGATCCGGACCTGGACACCATCTCCTTTCTTACGCTGCTGATAAAATGAAGTAAGAGCAGTTTTCAATTTTACAAATACAAATACAAATACAAAAGTGACTACCAGTAACAGGCTCTGGGCCCAGCTAGACTGGTCCTAGTCAATTTACAATCCCCAGTGAAGATCAATGGCTCTCTTAAAACTATCTACTCCCTTACTCATTACCACCCCTTCCGGTAAGCTGTTCCAAGGTTCCACTACCCTGCTAAAATAATAATTTTTCCTAACATCCATGTTAGCCTGAGATTTAAATAGCTTAAAACAATGACCCCTTGTCCTGTTTTCCGTGCTAAACTTCAGCCCCTTAACATCTTTCATTTTAATAAATTTAAACAACTGAATCATGTCCCCTCGGTCTCTTCTTTGCTCAAGACTATACATGTTTAGCCTTCTAAGCCTGGAATCGTAGTCTAAATGAGAAAGTCCATTTATTAGCCTTGTAGCTCTCCTTTGAACCCTTTCCAATGCATTAATGTCTTTCTTAAGATAAGGAGACCAAAACTGAACAGCATACTCCAAATGAGGTCTTACCAAACTTCTATATAAGGGCAGAAGAACTTCTTTAGATTTGTTTGAAATAGATCTATTGATAAACCCAAGCATCTTATTGGCCTTGTAACTAGCAATGCTGCATTGTTGGCTAACCTTTAAATCCTGACTTATTAAGACCCCCAGATCAGTAACTTTGTCTGCCTGACTAATGACTGAACCTTGCAAATAATAACTTGTACGCTTATTTCCATGCCCTAAATGTAGCACTTGACATTTCCCAACATTAACACCCATACTTCATTTATCAGCCCACTCCGTAATATGATCTAGATCCTCTTGCAGCTGTTTTGCTTGTTCTTCATTTTCTACAGTCCCCATAACTTTGACATCATCAGCAAAACAATTCATGTTCCCAGAAATATTTTTGTTAATATCGTTCATAAAAACAATGAACAAAACAGGCCCTAACACTAATCCTTGAGGAACCCCACTTAAAACCTCACTCCAATTAGAATAATTTCCCCTTACAACAACCCTTTGTTTCCTTCCGGTCAGCCAGTTTTTTACCCAAATGAAAGTTTTCCCTCCTATTCCAATATCAGCTAATTTGCTAAGTAGAGCAACATGCGGTACCTTTTCGAAAGCTTTTTGAAAATAAATGTAAACAACATCTACAGGCTTCGTATTGGCCGACCTTTTACCGAATGACCTCAAAAACTAACAATATTTTTTTGATAATTCACTTTTATTTTGCTGATATATCAACACTCAATCAGTAAAAAAGAGAAAATAAAGAAATAGGAAAAATATCCCAAACGGTACCAGTATTTATAATCAAATATCAATAAATATGCAAAATATGAAACATCACTAAGAATGCTTATTTTACTTGAATGTGCAATTTTAAACTGCAGTGGTCTCTCGCTCCAACGTGATTCGACTTACGCGAAATGGATAAATAGCGAACATTTCTCGAGTAACGAATTTTGGAGCTCACGCGAATTCCTCATCCCGCAACACGAAAGTTTTCGGAAGGGAATCGCAAGGCTTAGGTATCACCTTCTTTATTGGGTACTAAATATCAGTTTCGTAAATGGACTTTCCCTTTACCATCACTGAAAGCAAAAGTACCCCGCACTGTACTAGTCGAAACATCGCTTTGTTAATTTACAAATCGCCACCCCGCATCGTTTCCATTTTAAATATGAAGTTGATGAAGCATAATTTCTCACAAGCGGGCTGTTTATCTAAATTTTCAAAATGGAAGTAAAAATAGAAAGTTTCCAACAACTACAGAAATTTAAAAAATGTCGATATGCTTGAACAACTAAAAAGTGCGTCGAATATAATTACTGTATCTACTGTACAGTATTATTGTAGTATTGCATTTTATTATTGCTACATACTCTATGTAATGTCTGTTTAATTTTATGCCATTCTCTCCCATTGATTTTGTGCATTCTAACCGTATTGTTGTTCAATAACAGAGCATTAGTTTAAATACAGTAAAATTTCAGTTCTCTATTTTTACTTTCTTCTATATCTAATATATAGAAGAAAGTATTGGATTCGTGCAAATTTTCGAATTTCGAATTTTGACGGATTCGAACGTTTTGAGGTGTGCTGAGTCCATTTCGACTATTTTTGGAAAATGTCTGTCTGTCTGTGTGAGTGTGTGTATGTGTGTGTGTGTGTATGTGTGTCACGTCTGTGTGTGACCAGTTTTTTGTGGCCGCTCTACAGCAAAAACTACCGCATGAAATTGAACGAAATTTGGTACACATATGTGCCCCTATGTGAACTTGTGCCCATTGGTTTTTGGCGCGAATTCCTCCAAGGGGGGTGGAGCAATGGGACGTTTTTTGAGTTACGCGTGCTTGCTATTCCTCAGGAAGTAACTGGCGGAATCAAACAAAATTTGGTCCATATGTTGCCCCTAACAGGAGCAGATGCTGATTCAATTTTAGTGTCAATAGCTCAAATGGGGGTTGAGTTATAGAACGTTTTTTGTCGTCAATTGTGACTGCTGTATCTCAAGAAATAACGAACGGAATCAAACAAAAAATTTTTGATAAGTAGCCCTTAGTGGGTATAAGAGCTGATTTTATTTTGGTGTCAACAGCTAAAAAGGGGGTAGCGCAATCGCCCGTTCTTTTTTTCCATTGTGAGTGCCCTATCTCAAGAAGTAATGCTACGTTCTGGTTGAAATTTGGAATATATGTGAATCCATACGTAAACAGGCTTTGGTTCAATTTTGACTCCAATCGCTCCAAGAGGTGTTGATTTTTTTTTTTTTTTTTTTTTTGCGAATAAAAATAGTTTTATTAATGCAACAATAAGAAAGATAAATCGTAATAGATTGTCGTCTGCGTATTTTTCGTGACTTTAATTGCATGGAAATGATCGGAAATATTATCTCAATGATTTAAAATTTTTAACTGTTGCCATCTTATGTTTGTTAATAAATAAAATATTTGTAATTAATTCAAGTAAGGCTTTTAAAGTAACTTTCAATTTTCGCTCTTTGTTTTGTTTTTACAATAATTCAGACATTGGGATGGTCGTCAAGTTTTTGCATGTGTAATTTTATTTTCGTTAGGAATATTGCTTCCTCGTCAAGCATGGGGAGGGATCAGAAAAAGGAAAAATATAGAAGAAAGTTTCGTGATGGCCACAACATACTAGTTAAATCCGGCTAAAATAATAGTTATGTTCAAAAAAAAATCGTATAGATACCCTTTTCCACAAAGCGAAATTTCAACCTGCGCGAGAAGTCTTGGAACACATTCCTCACATAAGCTGAAATTGTTAGCCGGCCAAGGCAGTTTAATATCATCCTCTTACATAACATTTACCGTAGCTTCCGTATTAGGAGGATATATTGGCACAAGAATCTCATTGACATCTAAGATGTTCATCCACGGAATATTCTCTGTTGACAGAAAACACAAACGTGGTACTACTTGGCAGTTATCGCTTATTCTTTTTTTTCTAAGCCATGCTCTACTCAAGGCAGATATTGGGGAAATGTGAAAATTTCGATTCCAAACAAACTAATGGTGTCACACAGATGGAACGTATGGCGTCAAAATATGTCCAGATGTCAGCTCGTATTTTTCAGTCTTACGAGTCTGATTGATGCAAGTTTTACTCGCGTAAGACTTGAACCAGTCAAATTGTTTGAAACCTCGCTTTTTTTCTTTTCTTTTTTTTTGAAACTTTATTTGAAAGTAGTTTCCAGAAATCGCTACAAACTACGTTTTTTGTGTAGTGAACTACTCGCTACTCTACTTTTTTTTTAAAGTAGTGCGCTACACTACAAACTATGAAAAAATGTAGCTACTACAGTAGCGTCGCTACTTGTAGCGCGCTACTTCCTACCACTGATTGAAATCTATGTTTGATGCCACAGAATTTTCAATGGTCAATTAGGAAAACGCCTGTAAATTATCCTGAGAAACGCAGCTTCTCAAATGATTTTTGATTCTTTTCAAAAATGAAAAGGAACGTTCACTGGAACAGCTGCTGATAGGCAAGGTAAGAAGAAGCTGCAGGGGTGAATCCACATTCGGAAATGTATGTGTAATGTTTAGTGATCTTATACTTTTAAAACACTCTCCAGGAGAAGGGTTACTTTTTGCAAAAATTTGAGAGTGTGTTAATTCTTCTGGAAAATGTTCATCTGAATAATTATTTTGAAATTCCAGAGCTAAGGGACAACGACTTCTTTATGCGAAATGTTTTTAACTTTATGAAGTTTTGAGCTGATTTTTAAAAAAATTTGAGCCTCCTCTCCCTTAAAGTTGATAAAAAGTAAAATGAGCTTTAAAAAAAAGGAAGTAAGTAAGTGAATTTATTCTAGGCTATTTTGGTGCCCCTAAATTTGTGGTGCCCAGGTCCGTGGACCAGCCGGACCGTGCGTTAATCAGGCCCTGTGTAGAATGCAAAAACCAAAGAAAAATAAGCAAAAGAAAAACAAGTAAATAAATAAGACAAAAATAAAATAAAGATCGTAAAAACAATAAATCTGCTCACTCGTCGAACACAACTAGTTAAAATTCGAACAATAATCAATAATAACTATCATGCGAGTAAAAGATCTTTACATTTCAAAAGAAGTGCAATGGGCTCAAAAGTCTAGAAATAGCACTAGATTTAGCAATTTTTGTGATTCACGATGCTGTTCTCTCTTACTGTGTACTGAACGTTTTATTACGTTTTTCACTACTTTTACGCACATGGTACAAGTGGCGCGTACTTTACACAAAAAAGGGAATGAAAATGGTGTAAGTCGTCTGATTGCAATTTCATGCAACTGAAGGTTATGTAAAAGCATCATCAAAAATCAAGACTGAACATTTTAATTTTATGAGAACGGTTTGTATTGAAACATAGTTTTTTTTTTTTTACTATGAATCAACTTTTATCTAAATTTGTCGTGTTTTTTTATGAAATTTGTTACAAATAGCTTTTAATAACTTACACCACTTTCATTCCACATTTAAGATGCTTTTACTGAAAGAAACTAAATGTATGTAAGGACTGTTATGAATTAACCGGTGCCCCGATGGGAAGTCAGGGGAAGTCACTGTGACTTTAAAAAATTTCTTTATTCGGCAAATTTTGTCTGACGATTCAGCAAAATTATCATTATTCGGCAAATTTTGTCTGACGATTCGGCAAATTTTGTCTGACGATTCTGCAAAATTATCATCATTCGGCAAATTTTGTCTGACGATTCTGCAAAATTATCATTATTCAGCAAATTTTGTCAGACGATCAGATAAATTATCATCATTTGGCAAATTTTGTCTGACGATTCAGCAAAATTATCATAATTCGGCAAATTGTGTCTGACAATTCTGCAAAATTATCATCTTTCGGCAAATTTTGTCTGACGATTCAACAAAATTATCATCATTTGGCAAATTTAATATGATGATTCTGCAATTTTATCATCATTCGAAAAAATGTGTTTTATTCGATAAATTGAGAATTTCCGCCCTCCCAAAAATCTAAGTTCAGATCGCCCCTGATGGGAGGTCATGGAAAATCATGATATCTAAATATTTCCCGAAGATTAACAAAGATGAACACAAATCGAATATCCATGATTTACGCCACTGTCATACTAATTCGTTCAAACATGAATAGTGGGATGAAGTAAAGTTATTATTTCAACAAAATGTTTTTTTTATTTAAACTGTTGTTCTCTCAACGCAACATAATAGTATAGCGATTACCCATTCTCAGAGTAAAACAATGTTTAATGTCAAAGGTTCATGAAGTTAAAATATTATTAAAAGAAATTAGGGAAAGAGAGAGATCATGGCACGAATAGCAATAATTATTTGTTCCTTAATTTATATCCGAGAAATATATTTTGTTCCTATTAAATGAACCTCTAACTTAAAATTCTACTGAAATAAATATTGGGTAAGGAAAAATTATAATTTATTCAGAAATAAAGTAGAATTTTCTGTATGCTTAAAATGTTCGCGATACGTGATTTCTAAGAGTCAATTAACTCAGAAAATATTTTGTTGTGACATATGATTAAAATTTTTACCCCTTTTAATGCATTGAAAGAAAATTTATTATCGTTGAAAATTAGCTTTCAGAATGATTGAAAAAATAATATTTTGCCGTATTCGAGCTTTTTATATTTTTAGGTGTTGCAATTTTTACGTATAATAAGGAAATGCTTTTTTTAAGTAAAAATTTTGATTATGACACTCACACTGAATACGTATACTTAATGATGTGTTTTAGTGAGTCATGACTCATGATACATTTAAAGAAAACCCAGTTCTCTCTTATAATTTAATCAAGTTCGAGAAGCTTAATTGAAAAAGATAAATATTCATTTCCTTTCTAATTAAGTAAAAACTAACAGATTCTACAACTTCAGCCTTAGAATATGGAAAATGATAGTGCATGAAATAAATGTTATCATAAACATAAAGGGTTTTAGCTGAAAACAATTTTTTTTTTAAATCTAAAAAGCTAAAATCAGAAAAAATAAATAAATAAAACGAATTACAGTAGTACCTCCTTTAGGGGACACCTCTATTTGAGTGACACTTTTTCTGGTCCCAGTCTCTTTGAATAGGCACCTCCATGTATTTACCTCTCATTAAGGTACACTCTATTTAAGGGACAGTCACAGAGAAAAATTACAAAAAAAATAGTATGCATAAATGCATTAGAAATATCGAAATTATTGGAATTCAAAGTTTACTTTTTGCCCAAAAACAAGCCGGTAAAATTTTGTCTTTAAATTAACATTCAAATAAACAAATATGTATTCTAAAATTTTTACTGAGACTAACATTCATTAAAGTAAGACAAAACAACGTAAGTAGAAGCACAAATTTGTAAATTACAGCAGACACGTGTTTCGGCGTTACAGGGAACGCCTTTTTCAATGCAAAAAATAATGAGCTTTCTTTTCATCCATAAGCTCATTATTTTTTGCATTGAAAAAGGCGTTCCCTGTAACGCCGAAACACGTGTCTGCTGTAATTTACAAATTTGTGCTTCTACTTACGTTGTTTTGTCTTACTTTACTGTTCTGCACAAAGGTATTTATTTATCTTACTAACATTCATGCTTTTGTCTTTCATCAATTTCTTTATATGGGCTCACCTCGACAGATAATGTGCCGCCTTGACAAGATTGCTATAGAAAACTTGAAATGTGATCACATCGTCTTTTGCATTTCAAAATACATGACATCAAAAAAAAAAAAAAGTAATGGATTAATTAAAAATGGCAATTAATGAAAATCAATTACAAAACTTTGATGCAACAAAATTTAAATTTTTTTCCAGTTTGAATAATTCAGAATTTTATTCAACATACAGTAGAGTCCCGACTTACGTGAGGGATGCGTTCCAAGACCCTTCACGTAAGTTGAAATTTCGCGCTGTGGAAAAGGGTATGTGTAAAACTTTTATAAACATACCCATACGATTTAAGACACTTGTAAACACCACCTCAAACTGTTAAAAACCATTTCTTAACTATGCATTACTTTTTCTTAAACAAAAAATTTAATTTTTATTTATTGTGTTTAAAAAAAACCGTTTTATTTAACATAAAAAAACCGCTGCGATGCACAAAATCAATGATCAATCGGTAAGGAAGACGTAAAATAAACCACTACGGTACGTATATTATGTAGTAAGGAAAACAAATGCACTATAGTTGTTGAAACTTTCTCTTTACAGCACTCATAGGTGTAATTATATTTCATCAACTTTCCCATATAGAATGAAAAAAATAAAATGAAAATGAGGAGTAGTTATTTATATAAGCGATGGTTAGACTAGTACGGTATGGGAACTTCCGCCCTTAGCGATGCCAAAGGGATGAAGGTCCTTTCACGAAAAAACCGCGATTCCCTTCGGAAATTTTTCATATTCGCGATAATAATGCGAGTGAAGAGTTCGCGTTAGGAATAAAATTCTTTACCGGGGGAAAAATCGCGTTATAGCCATTTCGCGTAAGTCGGATCGCGTTGTAGCGGGAGTCGACTGTATATATACATTTTCAGTATTTAATCTTAAATGCGTAGGTTTGCGTTCATTATGAAATTATTGTGATTTAAGTACACAGCATGCATCAATTCATCTACCTCCGAAGAAGGGACACCTCTATTTAAGGGACACGTTGTCCGGCCCCCTTAGTGTCCCTTATTGACAGGTTCTACTGTAATATTAGCTCGCATATGCAGATTCCTCAGTGTATGTCATTTTAATTTGTAAGTAATGTTACTAGGGTAGTCAGTTACAAATTTTGCAATACTTCACATTAGGGTAGTTCACAAATGACGTCACGATGGTTTGGGAGATTGTGACAGTTAGTGAACAGGAGAGGGAGCAAAGAAATGTGATGTCACGCACTTTTTATAACAATATGTGAAAAAAAAACCGAAAAAAAAACCATGTTTTTATTATAAAAAATAACATGACAATGGGAGAGGAGAAGGAAAGGTTTAGAGTGACACTTTGTTACAAAGGAAGGGGGGGGGGGGGGAGGAGTCAAGTATGCTGAAAAAGGTGTGATATCATTTATGGACAGCAGCATTTGAATATGTGAATTTTCTTTGCGTACTGTTAACGTGTGTGAATGTGCAGGAAGTGCAGAAAATATAAATACTAAAAAAGTTGACATTTAAGTTTAGTAGGTTAACTTTAACTTAGTAGGTTAACATTAAGTTTAGTAGGCAATATTATTGAGTTTTGATACAGTGTGACTCTTATTAGTTGATGCTTGACTTTAAAAATGTTTACTTCATTCAGGGTGCCAATAACACTTCCCTTTTCCCCTGAACATTAGCAAGTTGTTTATTAGCCATGGCATTTTAAAGTATTGTTAGCACCCTGCAGTTAATGGAAGCTTTGGAAGCTTGACATGGAAGATAAATTAATAACTGTACTTACTGTAGAGGAAACATAAATTTAATTTTAAGGTGTAAAAGTCTAATTTATCGTAATTATTGGAGAGCAAACTTCATTAATACTGAATGTAATCCGCACGGATGGTTTCAGAAAGTTTAACAACTTTGTTTAACAATCGATTGATTTGCTGTAACAACTCTAGTTAGAATGATTTTTCAATAAAATACAGGGCTAGCATAAAATAATATCCCGGCTTTAAAAATTTGTATTTCATAAACTATTACGCTTACCACTATAAATGATACATAAAAATAAAGATTAACTGTCCAAGTTATTTTTAACGTACGTAACTACTTAAACGTGTACGTTCCGCACTAGCGCAGCCAGAAATTCCTTCTGGAAGGGGACTTTTGGTCACAACAGTCATGTGTATTAACTACCATATTGGGATTGGCAACAACGTTAAAACTAAGACCTCTGGTGGTTGTTTTTACCCCCCCCCTACTTTGCTGCATTTCCCAAATTGGTAAACGAAATTCAAAAATATTGGGCGAGATTTGTGTTACTTTCGAGGGAATGACTTGTATATTTCAATTCTTTTTTTTAACTCGAAATGCGAGCTTTACTCAAGTCCGTACTTACACAAACTATTGTTACTTATTAATTGTAGAATCAAAAGAATATGATTAATTGACGGCAATAGTTCAAATTTCTAAGCAAAATTCAAAAGTGTTTTACGTGATTTGAATTATTTTCATGGGCATGACCCATATACTTGAATTCTTTCTTTAACTAGAAATGCGAACTTTACTAAGGTTCGATTTTTCTCCATGGAATGCTCATAAATGTTATTTCAGAATGGGAGAGGAAACGGGCAGAATACTAAATCAATAACGGGAGTCAAAGTGTGAAAGACTCTTTCGTTGAAGCAGCATTTCATCGGTTATTTGGCAACCCGGGGCACTTTTAACGACTCGTTTAGGACTAGGCTTGAATTCAATTTCGTGGAGTTATAGTACTTTGTTTCCGCTCTTTTAGTGTGGCTGATATTTGTATTGCATCTGCACTGGGGGCAAATGCTTCGTGTATTTTTATTATTTCATGTACTGCGAGTGACGTGATAAGAATGGAAGACGTGATTTCTGGACACATATTGGTTCATTTTTTGCTGATAAATATTGCGCTTAAAGCAACAAATCTCCTTCTGACTTGAACAGAACTTCAAGATGTTTAAGGGGTCTAAGGACCTTTAACCTTCAAAATTTTCGATTTTCTGGAAAAAATATATGTTATGCATATATTAATTCTGAACAATTTGATACCTTATTTATTACTATACGCCAAAAACCTTTCAAGTTATCGTAAAAATGCGTAAACTTTCCCCAAAGAGATTGATGTTAACAGTAGCTGTTTAAAAGCCTCTTTTTCTCAGGTGCCGGTTTCTTCGGTTTTCTTGTTTTGCGCGCATGATATCTCAAAAAGTTTCTTATATATTTCCGTAAAATTTTTCATGCGTGTTTGTCTAGTTTATTTTTATGATCTGAACCTGAATTTTAACTAAAAATAAAAGTTAATATTTAAAAAAAAATATTTTTTTGCCCAAAATTTTGGAAATTTTCGATATTAACCTATAAAATTAAAAAATATATAAATAAATAAATAAATAAAATAAAATAAAAATAAGAATAAAATAAAAAAAAATAAATAAATAATTTAAAAAAAAAATTATGTTCAGGTCATAAATATAAACCAGATAAACATGCATTAAAACTTTTACGGAAATATATAGGAAACTTTCTGAGATATCATGCGCGCAAAACGAGAAAACCGAAAAAACCGGCTCATGAGAAAAAGACACTTAAAGAGCTGCTGTTAACATGAATCTCTGTGGGGAGAGGTTACGCATTTTTACGATAACTTGAAAAGCTTTTTGTGTATAGTAATAAATAAGGTATCACATTGTTCAGAATTAAAATATACATAACATATATTTTTTCCAGAAAGTCGAAAATTTTGATGGTTAAAGGTCCTTAGACCCCTTAACTTGATGAAAAGTGGAAAAGATTTTAAGTGGAGTGAAATCTATGTAAGTAGACCACCTGCGGTGCAGTACTTTAGTAGTCAACTTAGACAAGCAGTCAACTTATGGAGATTGATTATACGATCCAGGACTAATTCTCTACGTTGCAATAGTGGTCAACTTACAAGGATGATCGACTTTACAGGTTTTACTGTACACGTAAAACATGCCTCAGTGTGAAAGTAATGCTTAATTGAAAAATAACTTACAGTCAATCAGTAAACTTTTGGGCATGATGATGAATTTAAATTGAGCTAAGTACTGGGGCTGAAAGTTGGTGAGAAAAATTTCGTAATTGAAAGTTATGCGTTACATACTCCTGATCTAAACAAAAAGAAATTGTTCCAACGTTTAATCTTACAAATTCGAGAAAACTGCATGCACGTGTGTTTCGGGGTTACAAGGAGCCCCTTTTTCAATGCAAAAGCTTATGGATGAAAAGACATCCGACAAAACCATTTGTCAGATGGCTTTAAATCCATAAGCTTTTGCATTGAAAAAGGGGTTCATTGTAACCCCGAAACGCGTGTTTGTAGTTCTCTCACTTTTCTCTGCAGCAGTCTCACTTTTATTTAAAAAAAAAAAAAAAAATCATTGGTGGTCCGTAGCGCTCCCCCCCCTCCCACACTTGCTGATTGCCCTGTCTAGGAATGTCAACGCTTGAAGAAAGGTGCAAAAAAAAAAAAAAAAAATAATAATAATAATAATAACTGTTACTCCTTATTTTATTCATCACATACTTTTATTTAATTCTCAAGTTCAGCCAGTGCTGTAGATGGAACAAGACGTTTGGGGGAACTCATCTTGGGGTCTGGGAACTCACCAAAAAAAAAAAAAGGGGGTGGAAGGAAACCAATTTACATTTCATTTTTATTATTTTTACAGGGAAAAAATGAATTTTTATGGGGACAGCGTCCTCCCTTGAAGCCCTACTACAGCACCGAGTACAGTATTTTTCAACCTAACTCTTACGAAACCCTTTCGAAAATATTCAGGTTCCGATATACCTTTACATCCATATTTCTTACTCATGTCAGTCTTACGTCAAGTGTATAATAACACATCCGTTTACTCAAAATATTTTGAATTTTTTCATTATTGTATTTTTGAATGTACATAATAAAGGTCTTGAGCTCCTTACCCCTCGAAAAAATGTCAGTTTCCATTACTTGAGCATTTTTCACTGAAATTCACGATTTTCCATGACAAATCGTTGAAACCAAAACTGTTTTGGTTTTGAAAATGAGACACTGAACGACTGTGAATCTTTTTACTTTACTTAGGGCCCAGGCTCATGCCTCTGTGCGATGAACCGCCACTGTTTTTAGCATCAAAAAACAAGCAATGAAGTTAAATTAAATTTCGTTACCTTCCATATTTCGAATTATAAACTAACTCTCGCACTCACAAATTCATAAACCGTTGGCATTTGAAGAGTTTAAAACTTAAATAATTATTAAACTCGCAAAAATAAATCCTTTCTTAAAATTTCAAAAACTGATGCTATGGAATGCTTAAATTTAAGCAAAATAATTTTAATTAGCCTGGTATTATTTCCTATCCACGTTTTGCATTTTTCATTATTCTTGAGCACTTATTGAACACATGTTACTCAACTTCGAGAAATTTACAGATAGTTAAACACAAGACAGGAAATTGTCTCGATTATTCATAGCGATGGAATATGCACGCTGCTGTGAACATTTCAGTTAATCGATAGTTCACAGCTACTACAAATTTTGCGAACGTGCAAATGTTCGCAGTAATTACATTTAGTTAGTAATGGCATTTCTACGCAAAATAGATTTTCCATTTCTATACACACACAGCCGATTTCTCTGTCAATGTGGAAAATTTTGCGCATTGACTAGCAACATCATAACTACTGACCCAAATTCATTTTTGGGAGGATACACTTCAAAATGAAATCCATATAAGAGCTTGAAATATTAAGATGTTTATGTTTGAAATGGGGTGGTTTCCTTCAGTCAAAAGAACTACTTTTAGTTATTGAAATGGATAGAATGAGCAAAAAAAAAAAAAAATAATTAATTTGAATTTCGTCATCTTGAATTCAAATTATGTTTTTCGCAATCACGAGTGTGTTTGTATGTTTGTGTGTGTGTGGGGGGGGGGGGGGGGTATGTGTATGTGTGTAGCATGTGTGTTTGTGTCTGTGTGCAGTCATGAGTGTGTGGGTAGTTGTGTGTATAAGTGTTTGTGTGTGGGGGGGCGGGGTATGTGTATGTGTGTGTAAGCATATGTGTTTGTGTCTGTGTGCAGGTATGAATGTGTGGGCAGTTGTGTGTATTTGTGTGTATGTGTAGGTGTCTGTATGAATGCGTGTGTGTATGTGTTTGTGTATGTGTGTGTATGTGTTTGTGTGTGCATGTGTGTTGGTGTGTGTATGTATGCGTATGTGTGTAGGATATGGACGCAACCTGGAGACGGTTTTCGCTAGAGGAGCAGCATCGTGTGCATGGCCGGCCGACGCGACGGGTGGTGCTGGCAGAGGGTGGCGCCGCGCCGGTGGGAAAAATGATAGCACGCCAAAAACAGTCAAATGAAAGCAATAAGCAATCGTGATTGCTCAAAAATACATGGACCCAGAAAATATTTTCATTTTCTCAACAGTTTTTTTAAAATTAATTTTTTAAAATGTCCGATTTTTCAAACAAGGCGTGGTCTTTATGACGTCATAATTGATGCACTTTGCCCCATCTTTCTACTACGTTTCCACGTTATGATAATCAAGCAGCGAATTAAAATTGAGCGCTACGCTTGCTATCAACCATATCGTTGCCAATACACGTGAGTAAAGATGCGAACTAAATATTTTGCTCTGTGAATGGCAACACAGAATGGCATTTCATCATTTGTGACGTCATCGACAGAAGCGTTAAACGATGAACGAGCACCGATTAAAGTAATTTTTTTTAAATATTAAACTTAAAGAAATTATTTAAAAAATGGTCAGATTCTATGTTTTAAGCATGCTCTTTCAGAAAAAAATACTTTTGAAATTTTGGAAACGACCCCATTCTTGGATAACTTAAAAAGAAAGCATAAGCGAAATATAAGTTACGCCAATCTGTTTTGAAATTTATACTCTAAAAAGTGAAGAAATGAATAAATAAATAAAAATAAAATAAATTAAACAAATTAGTTAAATAAAGCAAGTAAAAATTAAATTGAATAAATTTGACAGATCATAAAGTAACTAAGGAAGGTTTTACTTTGAATTGGAATACGTTAACATGTATGCAACTTTGTACAGTTGCATGGTGCAACGTTGCATAACAAACTGTCGGGCGAGACCCATACAAAGGAAAGTTCGAATAAGTTCGTTCTAACTGCTCGCAGTTAGGATATAACTCGAGATATCGATACCCAATCGACTGCCCGTGGACCACTTCTGGGCCGGAAGGCAGACCCGTGTGTCCCGTTCTTTTGTTCGATATTATAGATCAAAAACCACGATTAATCGAAATGTAAATTTAGGGCCAAATGTACAAAAACTAGTTTCTGGAAAACAGACAGACGTAACTAATAAAATAAACATCAAGTAATGAGAACAATTCTTGGTTTGAATCTTTATTTCCTTTTCCAAGTTTTCCCATGTTATTTAGAAAACAGATAAAGATTTTGAAATTTGATTTGTGTTCTGGTACGTGTGAGCAGTGTTGCCATATGGTCAAATCCAGATTTCCCCAATTCCCTTCCAACTGTTCCCCAAAAAGCGATGTTTTCTACAAAAATTCCCCAAATGCAAAAATTATTTTTCCACTAATATTTTTATAAAATGAATCGACTTCCTCTAATATTTTTGTTCCTTAAAATTTTTTTTTTCCCCAAATAGCCAAATTTTCGCATAAAATTCCACAACTTTTTTTTCCTCACATTTTCGCTTTTTTTTAAAATCTTCTTTATCTTTATCTTTCTTTATCTTTACTAATAATAAAGCTGAAAATCTCTCTGTCTGGATATCTATCTGTGTGGATCTCTTTCTGTCTGTCAGGATCTCTAACGCGCATATAGCGCAAAGACCGTTCGGCTGATTTTCATGAAATTTGGCGAAGAATTAGTTTGTAGCATGGGGGTGTGCATCTTTAAGCGATTTTTTGAAAATTTGATTTTTTTTCTATTCCAATTTTAAGAACATTTTCCCGAGCAAAATTATCATAAGATGGACGAGTAAATTACCAAGTTTTCATAACGTGGGCAAGGCAATATGCGAGAAATTCATCATGCATTATTTGTAAATATACAGGGGGACGAAAAGACCTTTTAATTTTCTACTACGGGCAAAACCGTGTGAGTGCCACTAGTCATAAATACAAGCGCCTGACCGAGAGATAAGAAATAATTAAAAATTTTTTTTTGTACTCGCATTTACTACTCTGCTTCTGCATGTATATTTAAACTATGATTTTTGCATATATATATCCAAGAACACTCTTCATCACACTTTTTTTTACCTGTTTCGCGTATCAACTAGTTACTCACGCAGAACATTAATGCGAATTCCATAGCATAATATTCCACATAATGCGAAATACGAATTCCATAAAGTTGAGCAAAGCTAACCCAACACTGTTTGATACAAACAATGTTCCAACTACTTTTGACGCGAATTGAAATACGAAAAAAAAAAAAAAAATCTTTTTTTCCCGAGGTTCCCCCCCCCCCCCCCCCCCCCAGATTTTTCCCAAGGAAAAAATTTTTCCCCAAAGAATTCCCCTCAAAACCCATTTCCCCAAAATTTCTCCAGAGAGCACCAGATTTCCCCAAAATAGGGAAATTTTCGCCAATCTGGTAACACTGCGTGTGAGTCATTTCAATATGTGGTGGGATCCTCGGATAAAAAAAAGGTTGGCCACCACTGACTTAAAACTGATACGTAAGGAAAAACGAGCTGATGTGTGCATCACATGACTTCCTTTTACCCCATTTTAATGTAATTTCCCCATTACTGGCAATTTTAATGTGATTCAATAGTTTACTATCTAAATATCACCAACAGTGGCCACATTGAAATCAGATTTTTAAAAAAATCGTCAAATTTATCGTCAAGTTGGCGACAAAACTTGGCGACCAAAAGACTGGCGATATATCGAAAAGTGTCCGTCAAATTATAACATCATTTGAGTTTACATCGAAATTAACAATGATTTCTCCCCAAAGAGGGGCAAAAGACCTTTTTAGAAACAACCGAATGCAACCAAAATAGGAGGTGCACAACTAGACCCCGCTAGGAGTCTACGCACCAAATTTCAACTTTCTAGGACATACCGTTCTTGAGTTGTGCGACATACATCCGCATATCCGCACATACATACGTACATAGAAACGTCACGAGAAAACTCGTTGTAATTAACTCGGGAATCGTCAAAATAGATATTTCGCGTGTCTATACGTTCTTAGGCACTTATCCACGTGTGGTCGAGTCGAAAAAAAAACTTCATCATTTAATTCGGGGGTGAGTAAAATGGAAACTAAGGTCGATTTTTGAGTGAAAATTTTTTTGCGAATACAATACTTCCTTTTTCGTAAAAGGAAGTAAAAATGCACCAAATGGGAAAATTACTTCACACGACGAGTGGTGAGGAAAATTGTTCAGAGAAGGAGAGGAAAGAAAATATTTTTAACTCTGAAAAGATTTTTGCTAGTTTGGCGTAAAAAGGGTTTTTTTTGATAGTTTCGAAAATTGTTTTCTAGATAGTTGATATTTCTCACTTTAGAGAGTCAGTTTAGGCGAACACTTTCGTTTTGAAAACCAGAATGCAAAAGAAATGTGCTGAAGCTTTCAAATTTCACTAAATCACTTTCTTTGTTTTTTTCCCCTCGAGATTTCTTTCCTCGTTGCAAAGTGAGATTTAAAATTTAAAGAGAGATCCATTCCACTTATCCCCACAAAATAAAAACCTCTTTCTACTCAACCACTGAGATTTTTTCCGAAGCGTTTCCTGATTGCATTTTTTCTCCAGTTTCCTAATCGATTGTTTCTTCTGGAGAAGTATTCTTTCCCATTTAGAGCAAAAGAAATTTTGCCAATTTACTGAAAGTAGAAACCGAAACATCCTCACACAGTTTTTAATTCTCGCTAGCACAACTCTCCTTTACTTATGAGAAAGATAGATAACTTTTAAACTAAAAGTCTGAAAATGACTTCTTTCTACAGAATGAACTCAAACTATTTTGAGGGAAACTATTTTGATATCATCTTCAACTTGAGCTTGGAAATTTTATTTATTTTTCCTGATTCAAGTACAACTGCCATAATTAATAATAGTTCATTTCCCAAAAGAAAATAATTGCTTATTCGCCTCTTATCATCTGGAAGCGTATCAGTAAGCTCTATGAGGCACATTAACGATTTTTTGTGTGCTTACAATGAAAATAATTCTGGCTAAAAAAGAATTGCAAATTGCAAGTGAGCAATTAGCATCATTTTTCCCTTGGTAACTTTGTGAGCGACCATTGTAGTCCTTCAATCCCTTTCAAATGCACTGTGTGCGGCAAAAAGAAAAAAAAGAAAAAAAAAAACCTTCAAAAGGCTGCTGACATAATGGGGTTGTTTCCTTCAGTCAACAAAAGTACTACGTAAAAGTACTACAACAAAAGTACATCAAAAGTACTACTTTTAGTCCCTGAAATTGATAGAATGAGTAAAAAAAAAATAACATGGACCCAGAAAATACTTTCATTTTCCCGACAGTTATTTTTTAATTAATTTTTTAAAATTTCCGATTTTGAAAACAAGGCGTGGTCTTTATGACGTCACAAATGATGCAATTTGGCGCATCTTTCCACCACGTTTCCACGTTATGATAATCAAGAAGCGAATCAAATATTGCGCTCTACGCTTGCTATCAACCATATCGTTGCCAATACACGTGAGTAAAGATGCGAATTTAATATTTTTCTCCGTGAATGGCAACACTGATTGGCATTTCATCATTACTTTCTTCTATATCTAATATATAGAAGAAAGTATTAAGATTCGTGCAAATTTTCGAATTTCGAATTTTGACGGATTCGAACCTTTTGAGGTGTGCTGAGTCCATTTCGACTATTTTTGGAAGATGTCTGTCTGTCTGTGTGTATGTGTGTATGTGTGTGATCAGTTTTTTGTGGCCGCTCTACAGTAAAAACTACACCATGAAATTGAACGAAATTTGGTACACATGTGTGTCTCTATGTGAACTTGTGCCCATTGGTTTTTGGCGCGAATTCCTCCAAGGGGGATGGAGCAATAGGACGTTTTTTGAGTTACGCGTGCTTGCTATTCCTCGGGAAGTAACTGGCGGAATCAAACAAAATTTGGTCCACATGTTGCCCCTAACAAGAGCAGGTGCTGATTCAATTTTGGTGCCAATAGCTTAAACGGGGGTTGAGTTATAGAACGTTTTTTGTCGTCAATTGTGACTGCTGTATCTCAAGAAATAACGAACGGAATTAAACAAAAATATTTTGACAAGTAGCCCTTAGTGGGTATAAGAGCTGATTTTATTTTGGTTTTAACAGCTAAAAAGGGGGTAGCGCAATCTCCCGTTCTTTTTTTCCATTGTGAGTGCCCTATCTCATGAAGTAATGCTACGTTCTGGTTGAAATTTGGAATATATGTGAATCCATATACGTAAACAGGCTTTGGTTCAATTTTGACTCCAATCGCTCCAAGAGGTGTTGATTTTTTTTTTTTTTTTTGCGAATAAAAATAGCTTTATTAATGCAACAATAAGAAAGATAAATCGTAATAGATTGTCGTCTGCGTATTTCTCGTGATTTTAATTGTATGGAAATGATCGGAAATATTACCTCAATGATTTAAAATTTTTAACTGTTGCCATCTTATGTTTGTTAATAAATAAAATATTTGTAATTAATTCAAGCAAGGCTTTTAAAATAACTTTCAATTTTCGCTCTTTGCTTTGCTTTTACAATAATTCAGACATTGGGATGGTCGTCAAGTTTTTGCATGTGTAATTTTGTTTTTGTTAGGAATATTGCTTCCTCGTCAAGCATGGGGAGGGATCAGAAAAAGGAAAAATATAGAAGAAAGTTTCGTGATGGCCACAACATCCTAGTTTGTAATGTCACACGACAGAAATGTAATCAATGAAAGCGCATCGACTTAAGTAATTTTTTCAAAATATTAAACCTGAACAAATTATTTAGAAAGTGGTCACATCCTATATTTTTAAGCATGCTCTTTCAGAAAAAAATATTTTTAAAATTTTGGAAACGACCCCATTCTTGCTGATCCTTATGTAAATGATACCCTGAATCTAAATGTGACCACCGTTTCCACCCATCACGTCCCATATTTTTGAAATAGAGACTCCCCTCTCTTCCACAACTTTTTTCTGTTTTCGACAGTTTCATAGCCATATTATAAATTTTTTTCGAACACAGGGCTCATAGAGTGATTCCTATGCAATACTTCTGAGAAAAAGCTCTAGAACCAATCGAACAGAATGTTTTCAGTGGCCCAAGTTAGCTTATTAGCAAGCCAAAACACAGATCATTGTATGTTATCTGTAATCGCAGGAGTTTTGACTTTGAATGAAAGGAAAATTTTATCTTTTTGAAATGTCTCATCTGCGTAAAATCAAAACTCATAAAACAAAATAAAAACGACAATCTTAAACTGCGTATAATTAAATTCGTGTAAAATACACCCTACGTAAAATGATGGTCTACGTGTATAGTATATACTAAAGCTTTTCTTCAAGTCTAGAGGCTCTAAAACAATCAAAAGCTCCAGTAACTTAAAAAGAGAATTGATATTCCAAAATCAGAAAAACTATGACTCTTTAAAATCTCTGAGGTGAAATTGAGTATTAACTGAATCTATTCTTGTATTCACTCAGGTGCAATTCGTCTTAGATTTATCTGAACAGGTTTTAAGTATCCATATTTCCTTCGAAATCCCTTCTGACTTGCTTATCGCTTACTTTTATTTACGACTTTAAACAATTATGCGCTTGTTCAGAAGCTTATTGCTGTATGTGTAGGTTTGTTTTAATAAAAAAGACAAAAGCAGGATCATTAAAATTTAAATGTAAACGATGCTTCAGCACCGACGAAAAGAATACCTTTTTTCATTTGTCATGTATTTTTGTGAGCCATGCAAAAAGGGATTCTTTGTAATTCTGAAACACTTCAATGCAATTTTCACTGCACTTGGAAAATTATTTTTCTCCGACATGAAGAGTCTAAAGTCTATTTATATATTTCTTTATATTTTCTATTTTTTTTTTATTTACAGTTTCGCAAATTTGAATAATCGGTTCGTTTGGAAGTGTCATTAATAGCACTTTGCTAAACGGTTAATCCTTCTTTTTAAAAATCTAAACAAACTAATAGCCTGGAAGTTTTCATATTGGGAATTAAATGCATTTTTGTGTTACAATCCTATGTTACAATGCAGCTGGAACAATGAATAATATTTAGTAGGTAATTTTCCAGCGCAAATATTATTAAAACTAGTGGTACCCGTACGGCTTTTGCCCGTAATAGAAAATAAAAGGTCTTTTGGTTCTCGCCAATTGGCTTGTACCCATGTTACGGTTCCACGTTATGATAATTTCGTAATTTACTCGTCCATCTTAGGATAATTTTGTTCTTAAAATTGGAATAGAAAAAGAACCACATCAAATTTTCAAAAAATCGCTTCCACGTGCACACCCCTATGCTACAAACTAACTTTGTGCCAAATTTCATGAAAATCGACCGAACGGTCTAGGCGCTATGCGCGTCACAGAGATCCTGACAGACAGAGATCCGGACAGAGAGAGATCCTGAGAGACAGAGAGAGAGAGAGAGAGAGAGAGATCCGGACAGAGAGATTTTCAGCTTTATTATTAGTAAAGATTCGGTAAGATGCTGTAGCAAAAGTAGTTTATATTTTTTACTGGCTATAATCCAACGTCTTAGCATCCTCTGCATTTCTAATTGGCTACACAGTTCGGTTACAAAGTGTCCTTCAGGACATGATCGAAAAAAAGGCAATACTAATCAATAACATCCAAGGACGCTCGGAGCAAAAATTTTAGGAAAGGGGAGTTTTCAATTTGACAAATGAAAGTCTGAATTTTGCCGATTGATCAAATGCGAGCCTGCATCTAATGAGAAGAGACATTCGGCATTATTAGAAAAGTTACTTAGTTAAGTTAATAATGTTTAATATTAAACTGCCGTCTCCTTGCCAAATACTGACTTTTTTTTGGGAAGTCACAGTAACTTTCAACGACCTACAATTGGGGAGCTCCTGATAATATACATACTATGATTGCGCAGCTTATGCCACTGAGCATAAAACACAACGACAATGATTAGCAGTTTGTAAAAGGAATCTGCAGCTAAAGCACGGCAATTTTCTACAGAATAATCCAGAAAATATGTTACATTGTTAAACATTTTTAGTCTCATTGCACTTAAAAGAATGATCTAAAGCTCAAACATTGAAATTATGTTTCTCTTCACCCCAACTAACTCTAATTCAGAAAAGGAGATAGGTAGAATCAGCCAGAAAGCGCCGAGTAGTAAAAGGCGCGTTCTCGCTGATTCCTATCCATTACAAATGATATACAGTCGAGTCCGGACCACGCGCGAGGGATGCGTTCCAAGACTCCTCGCGCAAGTCGAAATTTCACGTTGTGGAAAAATATATGTATACATTTTTTTTAAGCATACCAAACTCTTTTAGACTTTTATAAACATCCCTCAATGTGCTTTAAAGCATTCCTCAACTAAACACTACAGTTTTTTACATAAAGAACTAAACTTTTACTGAGTTTAAAAAATAAAAACTGTTTTATTCAACATGAAATACTTTCAGATGCACAAAATGAATGATCAACGGGAGAGAATGACATAAAATAAAACAAACACCGTACGCACAGTACGTATAGTAATAGTATATTGCTGCACTATAGTAGTACTGTAAGGTAGATACAGTAACATATTTATGAATTAAATAATGAAGATAATGGTGATTTATGCTCTATGATCAGATCGTTATTCTTACGTTATACATTTCTAAATACGGTTGCCTCGCCTTTTCTTTTATAACGTTTCAATATGTGGCAACAGATCCTCTTCCTAATCTCTTAAATCGGTAATACAAGAGCAGCTTTCATTCTCATAATATTTACTTTGCTAGACTGCTCTGCAAGCTTAAATATTGAAAATAAGTTCTGAACCTTTACGAACATCTTTTTGTTTTGACTTTTAATTGTACGCATGGAAGATTCAATCATATTTATTGTCGCAGACCGTCGACGTTTTGTAGTTAAAGCATCTCGAGAATCTTAGCTTTTTTTTTCAATCAGAAACTTTCATTTTCTTCCTATCTTCACAAAGTTGAAATGAAGATACCACCAAGATATCAGTATATTTCATCAACTTCAATATTTAGAATGAAAAAAAGTAAATAAATTTAGGATGCTGAATGGTTATTTGGTGCACTAACAACTCGATGAGTGAATTAGTTTGATGTGGGAACTTCCGCTCTCAGTGATGCTTAAAGGGATGTAATAACATTCAAGAAATTAATATTTAGTCATCAATAACGAAGCCGATATGTTCTTCTAAAAAATTCGTGTTGTGAACGAAAAATTCGCGTTAACTCTAAAATTCGTAACTCGCGGGAAAAATTCGCGTTATTGCCATTTCGCGTAAGTCGAATCGCGTTGTAGCGGAAGTCGACTGTAAATGATGTTTCCATTTCAAGGATCAAGGTCATCTGCCATCTCTCCGTGGTCAAATTTTAAATCTCTTTTGGACTCACGAGAACTACAGCAAAAACCTGCCACTTTGTGCACTGTCACGTGACAGATCTTTGCATTCGTTATGTATTGGCGCAATAACTCCTTGGCGATCCGCGGGTATTAATTTTTTTAAGTCATGCAAACTCTGATTATATAAAACACTTCTTACCTGAAACGCGAGAAATAGCATTCTAACTAAACGGAAATCCAGCAAGCGCCAGAATGTCACGCGACAATCAAACGAAATCTTATTTCCTGTTGGCTGCTGAAATCGAATCTTCGTTTTGTCTCTCTTATGGATGTCTTCTCGAAGGTCACCTATTGTAGCCCCTTATGCCTCAAATATTTCGCCAATTAATTTGGCCATTCATTTGTAAAAGAATAAGAGCGACAAACTTCCAACTATGCCCTGATATAACGAACGACAAATTAGTTTTGATAAGTCAATAAAAGATCTGACGCCACCAATTATGTGAATTCGTAACACGGATACCAATTTTGAGCAACAGGGATTGATCATGTTTTGAAACAATGTTTTATTACATTTGCTTTTTTCTTCACTTGCATTAAAACCATCAGTTAATTACAAATCTATAAATTTCAAAGTTCAAGCAAAGTTTACAAGCATTCAATGTCTGACTATCCATATAGTTTAAAGTATAGTTTTGAAAACTAACTTTACTGCTGTTCTGAAGTCGATAGTGAAAAACATGGAAATCGGAAAAACATTAAAACAGTTTCCATTAATATTTATCTCTCGCTGTCTAATGAGTTCCCGAAACCTTGAATCTGAAACCTAATTTTCATGAAAACACACGCAACAGGGCACTTAACTGCTCATGTTATTTGCAGTTGAATAGCAAAATATGGGTAATTTGTCGATTAGTTTTGAATTTGAACAACACATAATGGAGAAACTTAAAAGCAGAAAGAGAATATTTTAAAACAGGCGCAAAAAATATGTTAAGCCTTGTTTTCTGTAAAAATATATAAATTAATAGAAGTAAAAATGTTTATTTATTTATATTTTATTTTTTGCCGAAAAGGTTATCAAAGACAACTTTAATCATCTTTATTATATTACTAATGATAGAGCTGAAAGTCTCTTTGTCTGGATATCCGGAGGATGTCTGGATGTCTGGATCTCTGTGACGTGCATAGCGCCTAGACCGTTCGGCCGATTTTCATGAAATTTGGCACAAATTTAGTTTGTAGAATGGGAGTGTGCACCTCGGAGCGATTTTTCAAAAATTCGATGTGGTTCTTTTTCTATTCCAATTTTAAGAACAAAACTATCATAAGATAGACGAGTAAATTACGAAATTATCATAACGTGGAACCGTAACATGGGTACAAGAAAATTGGCGAAAAAATTCACCATATATTAATTGTAAATATACAGACGAACCAAAAGACTTTTTAGTTTTTCTATTACGGGCAAAGCTGTGCGGGTACCACTTGTTTGAAAATAAATACTCAACGGAAAAAAAACTTGTATTAGTCTTCTAAGACATGAGAAATGTGTCGGAAGAAGTGTATGCTTTTCTTTCTTTTGTTAGAAAGATATTTCAGTGGAAAACACTGATTAACCTCGTGCTTTTAATATTTTTATTTTCATTTCCTTTTGATGAGTTTTTCTCAGATTAAAAGTGAATAGAGTATATACAAACATTAGTATGTACGAACAAAATGTAATTTTTTTTAAATTCAGAAGTTAATGAATAGGGTCTGACACATTAACTTCTCGTACTTGGATAGGGGGTGGGAGTTGTGGCGGGGATACTGTGGTAAAGTGGTGTCGACAGATAGAAGTATAATTATGATTCGAAGTAGTGGCAATGGCATGGCGCGGTGAGCAACGAGCAACGTCATATGAAGCAGTGAGAAGCAAAGGGATGTAAATGGCAAAATTAAAAATTTGGAGCTTTCCAGTACAAATAGTAGGGGAACCTCTCCTCTGTCTAGGGGAAAGAGATAGTACTAGTAGCCTTAGTAGGTGCTGCTGTATAGCATGATTTAGAAAAATAAATTCAATGAAAGCCTACCTAGGATCTGATCTTAAACGTGTTTTACTCATAGACTAATAATAAGAGTAGACCGAGCTTTCCCAGACTTGCTGATGAAAAAATTGGTTCATGGATATATCATGTGACTGGTGGAAGGCTTGGCGAAAACTTTGGCGGAATGGTTGCTAGATGGCAACATTATCTATAGTTTGGCACTCGACATGTATTTTAAGACGTAATGTATTTTCATTATAATTTTTTTTCCAGGTGCAGAGATTGAACTGTTTTTCTTTTAGTTATGCATTATTTTGGCATTAGTTTTTGATCACAGTTTTCAGTAACTTTTATTTCAATTGGAACTGCTACGTAACTGAACGTAACGGCGTAAACGTTTTGCGTTAACGCAAAAATGTACGAATCGGTACCTTAAATTGAAATTTTAGGTAAAAATCCTACCGTTTGCTGATTCTTTTTTTAAGCGCTTGCATCTTCATTTGCTTATAGAGTTATTGAAATTGACTAAAGAAAATGCACAATACGATCTAAACGAAAAACTCACTATATTAACAAAATATTTACAACTTAGAATAGCAAATTTACAAATCGGACTCCATAAAAGATCATTCTTCCTTGTTCCATCAATTCTATTTATTTTATTTCTCGCGGGCGTTGATCGTCTGCTACGATCAACGCCCGCTGTTGCTAGGATATCCACCAGTCACATGATTTGGTTTATGAGCAGCAAAAGGGTTGCCATAGCTCGGTCTACTCATATTATTAGTCTATGGTTTTACTCGAAACTTGAAAATGTCCTTTTACATCCCTTTGCTTCTCACTGTCTCATATATGTTGTGGAGGAGGGCATTCGTTATGGAGGTTTTATGATTACTACTATGCAAGTATTTCCGTTCAGTTCGAATTTGACTAAAATGATGTCTGTTAAAGATATTTAAAAAAAATTATGTTTGGATATCAAAAGCCACAGGTGCTGCACTGAAAACAGAAATGTCTGGCAGACCTCAAACCGCTGCAATGTTGAAAAATGTGGCGTATATGAGAGCGTCCATCTTGGAATTTCCAAAGCGTTTAGTACATAATCGTGAAGCTGCCCACCGATTTTCTCAGAAGAATGTTGTAAGAAGCATTATGCACAATGATCTACACAACGTGAATACCTTTCCCAATCGAACAGGGTCGTGCTGGCCAAGTTGAAACCTACTGTAAAATTCTTTCTGAGTAGTAAAAAAAAAAAAAAATTCCCACTATCACGATTTTATTCGTCCACAACACATGACGATGCTCATCGCGCCATGCCATTCGTACTGCTGCAAATGGCACGTATACTGCTGTGTATCGATACCAATTCCACCACCGTATCACCACTATACCTCACACAGCGCCCTCTCCAAATTTGGGTGGTTAATGTGCGGATGATTGACACCTGTGTGTTTGAAAAGTCATGATATAATAAAAAAGGTAATACATAGGGGAGACTGGGGGTACTTAATCTCTGAGGATACATGATCCCATAGCCAAAAATGTACCAAAATCATTAAGTAGAGATTTGAAACCTGACAATTATGTTAAAAGTTATACTTATACATTAAAACTGGCAACACTTGTCTTCTATCAGCCATTTTGTTTTAGCTGAAGAAATGATTGTCTGAATGTGTCAAGGAAAACTTTTTTTGGGAAAGAATTCTGAAGTTTACATTATCCGTTACATATAACTTAGAGAAATACCGAAGTATTATGTTAAAGTATAGACAGTCTTTAATAATTAAGACATATTTTCAGTAAATTGCCACTGATTGTTAATAATAGAACAGGTATGTTTGTAAAAATAGCATATTAGGGATACTTGATCCCTTCGTTTAGAGGGATACATGATCCCAGGGATCAAGTATCTATATGACAATTTAAACACAGGGAAAACAATATAACTATTGTTTACTTAGTTGACATTAGCTTTAAACATTAAAAACCATGCTAACATAATAACATTTATCATAGTATGAGTGATAAATTTAAACAATCACCGCAGTAAATATGCTAAACAATTAAAATATCAGTTCGCACTTGTAACCCACATAAAACCTCAAACATCTAAACATAAACTAACTCTACTGATGAATTATGTTTTGATCAGCCAAATGAGCTGAACAAGTTGAAATAGATGTCAAATCCTTGTTTGAATGAACAAAATGATAACGCTATAGTTAGATTTACAACAAGAAAGTGAGTTGCCTATTATATAGACCCATTAGCGGATAGAATACAAAGTTGAATTTCAAGAGTTTGAAATAAGTTATCTAAAGCGAAAAGGTAATATGCTTAATCAATCCATTTTTCCTGAAAAATTGACATAATGTGTTAAGCTGCACACATTTAGTTGGGTTGAGCGGAACTTTAAGAACAAAAATAAACGAATTGTTTGCATTTGAATTTTCAGGTTTTGAGAAAACATATGCTAAGTTTTCTTTTCTTTTTTATAAGTACACTGATACATTTTTCTTCCTTGCTTTTTAAAATTAATTCAATTGATAAAACTCTTAATTTTATTATTGCAAAACAAGAAGCAAATATGTTGATTTTTGTAATTTAAATTTTTTTTAATTTGTTGTAATTTTAGCTTCATTACGCTACTTTTAAAAAATTGTTAGTTTGATTTATAAATCATACTGTTCACAGCTGTATTGGAAAATAAGTAACTGATCAAAAGCATCATAAGTTCATTCAAGTTGTGTACATTTATTTTACAAATGTCGTAGTATAATTTAAAACAATGTTACTTTGTGTTCACATTTTTATCATCTAAGAAAGAAAATTAGAAATAGTGTTATCTTTTAGAAACATTATGTAGAAAACTAAAACCATAAATAAATTGCTGATCTAATGAAAAGTCTATGTATTTTCTCAAGGGGATCAAGTATCCCCGACATATCCGAGATAAGACATGGAGAAAATATTAAAGTTTTAAGTTTAACGTGCTGTAGGTAATTGTACGAGAAATATTGATTTGGCAAGTTATCAGCTAATGATATACAGTGATGATATACTCTCTATTCTGAACACCCATGGGACCGAATGAAAGTGTTCAGATTATGGGGGTGTTCGTTATAGAGGGGGGTGCATAAGTATTCTATTGCGTTAATGGACTATATTCAGCACCTTGCCTAGTGAGCTACATCAGTTACGGACATAGATGTGCTGAATTTTGGATTGGTGGCTAGTGCAAGGTCTAATTCAATTTAGTATGACCTAAACCTTTCATTTATTTTTTTCTTTTTCAATAAAAAAAATGGACATAATATTCAACAATAAATGTTACAACCTGGAATGACAATACGTGGAAAAAAGTAATTTTTAATCTGTTTTTGTAGTGTGTATCTGTATATTCTCCTTTATCATCCAAGTGAAAAATGTTTCCGGGTGATTCTCAACCGCATTTTCCTTGACGGTAATCGTACTTAAAGGGTCTTGAATGTTAATTGATACAATGGCTGGACTCCTGAAAACAGTGGCAGAAACTTCAGGCTCATATTGTTCAGCAAAATGGTTTTATGTGATACAATAATATCCAGAAAATAATCTTTCTTCTTCTTCTCTTAATACCCTTCAATCATTGGTAAAATAGTGAATGTATTTCAGGCTTTTCAATCTGATTCATAGGAATTTCTGAGTACCGATTGTGAACATGTTCAGTATATAGAGAGGTAATGACCGAAGGGGGTTAAAAATAGTGTTCACAATACTGGGGTGTTCATATTATAGGGTGTTCAGAGTACATAGAGGTCAACATATGCTAATTCTATGAAGTTTCGCCTGGACCATCAAAATGTGTTCAGAATATCGGGGCCTTCACATTAGGGGGTGTTCAGATAGAGAGAGTCCACTGTATTTTGTATTTTTTCCCTACAATAATAAATATGGAACAAAAGAGAAGAAAAACAATCAAGATATTCAAGAAGTAAAATAAATTTTTCAATTGTAAAAATTAAAAAAGGCTTTTACAGTACAGAAGCATAACAGTATAGTTTTATTTTATACTCCCTTAACAGCTGTCGGGGTATTGCTAATTCGAGCCTATCTTAAATATACACCAAAAATCTTTCAAATAACTATTTTAACGCCACTAAAAATCTGAATCCTCCTTCTTTTTTTAGCAAGAAATAAAATGAAAAAGGACTTTTAAATCAAATCAATAAACTAAACGACAAAGCATGATTTTAACCTGCAATCTTGAGACCCAATCATAATTTTAAACTGATTACAAATTGGTACAAAAATGATGAAAAAAACCCCCTTCGGAACTCAAAAATTCTTTTTTGATGTTACATGTCTTTTGAACATTGAAATTCTTCCATTTTTGCTTTTTTTCCTTTGCTTTTTTCTTTAAAAAAAAATCGGACTTTATTCTTACGCTAGAGAAATCTTTTATTTGCTACCTACATCAAAGAATGCATGATAGCACCTCTCTTTTATGGCCGACTTATTATTCTTTAGCGAACGGAATACCTTCTTTGGAACTTTTCTCGTTCGCTGAATGGTCATATGCTAATCTCATACAGCCTCAGGTCAAGGGGAAGATAAAATTTAGCTGGCTTTGCAATTCCAAAGCGACGCATGCAATGTAACTTTTTCATAATTAGTTGTCAGTTCACGACATGGTTCTTCCTTCAGGTAATCTTGTAATAGAACCATTCAAATTCTTCGAAATATACTTGGAAAAAATCTTTGTTCTCTTTGTCGGAAATTTCTTTTGCACATTTTATGATAGGAATGGAAATTTAAAACCCGTGAGCACAGTTTTAACTCACTTTACTTAAAATTTTCAGTTAACACTTGCATCATTTCTACATTTTGCGGTAATAATTTCTCATCTTTCCCAGGCTAAATTCATGACATAAATTTTACTCAAGGTTCTAGCAAAAAGGAACTTTTTTTGAACTTCAATGCTACCTGAATGTAAAATAATTATAGATTTTTGCGCCATCCACCCCTTGTTTGAATTTCCATTAATAAAAAAAGATGAGGTCAAATTAGTCGGCAATTGCACTATATGACCAAAAGTATTAGGACAGTTTCAAAAATTCATATTTTTAAGGGTTTCTCATGAAATAAGAGATTAATTGCTTTGTTACTTTTGTCACGCAAAAGGTATGCTTCAGCTGTCATTTTCCAATAAAAGTTATATCACCCATGCGTTTCAGAGATCAGTAACAAATTGAGGGAAACAAATATGTTTTTTGATCATCATTCATCGTAAATAGCGGAGAATAAGTTGTAAATTTCAGAAATTAGCTTACTACATATAATTATATTACATACTTTCAAGAAAGTATCACTCATATTCAGGAAGATATAAACATTTCTTTCAATACTACGAATTTTATTTGAAGGTTTTTGACTCAAAACACTCAAAGTTTTCCATCAAAGCTTACTAAACTTTCAGAAAATTTGACAGCATACAAAAAAAGTATGATTTGGGTTAAAGATTATGAAAGCAATAAATTGCTATCTTTCACGCATGCGTAGTGAAAAATTGATTGCTTTTAATATCCATATTTTCAAAATTTTTATCAGATATTATATTTCTTATATTAAAAAAAAGAAAGAAAAAAAATTAATTTGAATTTTGACATCTTGAATTCAAATTATGTTTTTCGCAATCACGAGTGTGTGTGTGTGTCTGTGTATGTAGGCATGTGTGTGGGGGGATGTGTGTTTGTGTGTAGGGGGATATGTGTATGTGTGTAGGCATGTGTGTTTGTGTCTGCGTGCAGGTATGAGTGTGTGGATAGTTGTGTGTATGAGTGTTTGTATGTGTGGGGGGGGGGAAGGGAATGTGTATGTGTGTGTAGGCATATGTGTTTGTGTCTGTGTGCAGGCATGAGTGTGTGGGTAGTTGTGTGTGTATGTGTAGGTGTCTGTATGTGTGTGTATGTGTTTGAGCATATGTTTGTGTATGTGTGTGAGTAGGTGTATGTATGTGTGTGTGTACGTGCGTGTATGTATGCGTGTAAGTGTAGGATATGGACGCAACCTGGAGATGGCTTTCTCTAGAGGAGCAGCATCGTGAGGCGGCTCGGTCGACGGTGGTGCTGCAGAGGGTGCTGGTGGGAAAATAAAACGATAGCACATCAAAACAATAAAAAAAAAAAAAAAAAAACTGCTTGAATTTCGAAACGCTTTCAAGTTGCCCAACTGTAACCCTCATGGTGCTACAGAGTTGTGGTGCATGGAGTACAGTGGAACATCGAGAATGGCAAATTAAATCAGCTATTACAACACCGTATTATTATTATTAAACTAGAAAGTCGCCTGTCAAGGTATGACGGGTGAAAATTGCTTCTACATTTAAACGAAACCATTGCCTGTTAGGTGATATTTTAATAGTTAAAATTGTAACCCTAATTCCAGTGGATTAACCCTAAACTCCAGTTGGTAGCGTTCATTGTTGACCATTATTTCGTTGCTTCATTCCCCTGAAACGATACAATCTTACTAGTAAAGCAGTTTAGCTACTGGATCGAGTTCAGCCTTTTCACAATAAAGCCTTTCCCTGCATGTTAAACATTACCAAAACATATTATCAAATTATCATGCCGTAGCGCGAGTTTCCTTGTTGAAACTCGCGGGCTACTCGATCATTGGCTATTATATATATACTAGAAAGTCGCCCGTCATGGTATGACGGGTGAAAATTTGCTTCTATGTACATTTGAACGCACCGATTGCCTGTTTGGTGATATTTTGGTAGTCTAAGTTAAGTTTGGCAGTTTAACCCTAACCCCAGTGGATTAAACATTGACTCCTGTATATAGCGGCCATTGTTGACCATTTTTATGTTTTTTTATTCTCGTAAAATGACAGTCTTACCAGTAAAACAGTTAAGTCACCGGATCGAGTTCAGCCTTGTCACGATAAAGCATTTCCCTGCACTTTAAGCATTACCAAAACATATTATCAAACTATCATGCCATGGCGCGAGTTTCATTGTTGAAACACGCGAGTTACTTCCTCATCAGCTATTATTTATATGAGGATATGAGGATTCAGGTTGAGGTGTACATAGTAAACAAACATGTCAAAGCAGTTTTTAAACCACGAGACTTAAAAGTAATGGTAGTGATAAGGTACATGTGAGGGTTGAAGAACTACTTTTGAAATACGGTTTCATGCATTGAAAATAATAAAATAATATTTAGTATAAAGTGAAGTTTTGAAATGAGCTATGAGCATTACTGTAATAATGTCATTATTTTTTTAGAAAAATATTTTTAGCAATTTAACAAAACACAGCTTGATTATTTTCAACATGCTTCCATAATGGGGTCGTTTCTGAATTTTTTTCTGAAAGAGCATGCTTAAAAACAAAGGATTTGACCATTTAAAAAAATAATTTGACAAAGTTTAATATTTTTTAACAAGTATTTTAATCGGTGCGAAGATTCAAATTCATTTTTTATAGTTCTGGACATGACATCACAAGGGATGAAATGTCATTCACTGACGCCATTAGCGCAAAGCGCTAATTCGCTTCTTTACTCACATGAACTGGCAACGATATGGTTGATAGCAAGCGTAGAGCGCAAAGTTTAATTCGCTTCTGAATTATCATAACTTGACAACGCGGTTGACAGCAAGCGTAAGCGTTCAGTGCGCCAGTGGAATAGCGCGGCAAAGTTCGTAACTTGTGACGTCATAAAGACCACACCTTGTTTGAAAAATCAGACATTTAGAAAAAATAATTAAGAATTAAACGTTTGGAAAATAAAAGTTTTTCTTCGCTCCGTGTTTTTTTTTTTTTTTGCTCAATCTATCAACTTCAGCGACTAAAAGTAATACTTTTGACTGATGGAAACAAACCCATTGCATGTTTTTTAATGAAAAAACTAATGTACCTACTTTTCCTTTCGTAAAGCGTAAAATTGAATCAATTTCGAGTTAAAGAATATTTCTGACTAATGATGTGATTTTTCATTCGAATTCCCCCTCCCTCTCTTGAATGTTTATTGGATTAGTGTTAGAAAAAAAGATTAATATTTGTAAGTACTTAATAAATCATCCCCCACGTTAAAAGTCTTGTATACTTAAAACACTAGAGGTGCGTAAGTTGAAAAATTTCTAATTTATGGAGGTCATTAATATAATTATCTCGTTTATCATATTTCTTAACTTAATTTTAACACGAAAAAAAGTAGTTATTGGAGTAAACTCTGACTTCCAGTTTTCTTGGAAGGCTGACATTTTGGAAGTTTTGTAATTACACGGTGCTGTGCAATGTAGAAGAGAAGGGTAACATATTTTCGTAAATTGTTGTCAAGATTGATCAACATAATATGAGCAAGTATAACCTCATATGCCTATTTTTCTCCTTTGAAAGAAAAATGCCAACGATTGAAGTCATAGTAAACTTTTATTGATATAGGTTACTAACTACAGCAAACTTTTGGCAATATTCGAGCAATTCTAACTGGCTACTGAATAAAAGTAGGAGTTCTAATAATTAACAGCACCATTTTGTTCTACATTTGAGAGAAATGGACTAAGATGTACACATTTTTATCTTAGAGAAATTTAGCCTTATTTTATTTAAGAAGGTATGGAACGGTTGATACGGGAAAACGAGAAATGTGGATAAGAGAAAATAAACTTTTGAACAAAAAATATTATTAGGCGAATAATTTAAGTTTGAAATATATACAATTTGGAGGGAAAAAATACATACTTAATATGGAGGTTTATGAAACAAGAAAAATAGATAAATCCGTTCCTTTTCTTTAAATACTAGAAAGTCTCCCGTCAAGGTATGACGGGAGAAAATTGCTTCTACATTTTAACGAAGCCATTGCCTATTCGGTCATATTTTGATAGTTGAAATTTTAAACATAACTCCAGTGGATGAACCCTTAACTCCAGTACATAGCATTCATTGCTGACCTCTTTTTCGTCTCTTCATTCTCCTGAAATGACAGTTTTACCAGTAAAACAGTTAAGTGACCGGATCCAGTTCAGCCTTGTCAAAATAAAGCCTTTTACTGCATGTCAAACATTACCAAAAAAATATTATCAAATTATCACGTTATGGTGCGAGTTTCATTGTTAGTGTCGTTAGCGTTACTCGATCAGTGAATTCGCTTTCATACACATGAGGATTAGGAATTTTTAGTTTTTACTCTTTTATTATTAAAAAGAGCAAAAGATTTTCTTTATTTAGGTTTTTTTTTTTTGATTAATTCACTCAAATAGGACTGTTTTTTCTGTTTTAAATCTTTCAATAGGTGCAGCAAAAGGGATAACTGGTTCTGAGTTTGTCTTTTTTTATCTTCATCGGCATCATCTTCGTTTTCCAATTTTTCGTTCCCTGAAACTATCAATGTGAACGACAGAAAGTATTCTATGAACAGTTGGGTGTTGCCACTCTTCATCTAAAGTCAGTTTTTAAGTTTTTTCAATTGGAAGATTAAATAAGTTATATCTCCGGAGTACGTACTACGATCTGCATCAATTTTTTTTGTAGCATATTTAAATTATTCTCTTGCTATGTAGAAAAAAATAGAAGGGTGTTTTTTTGTTGTTTTGCAAAAAAAAAAAAAAAAAATCAAGTTTGTTTTACAGAAAATACAAGTTTTCTTTTACTTTAAATCCCTTTTAAGCTTAAAAAAGGCCAAAAACTTTTCAGAACAATTAATACTGGACTCTCAAAAGATTTTTATCAATAGTTAATCGCTAAAAAGTTGCTTACTTTTGAAAAGAATTATGCAAAAATCTCCGTTTCCGACTTCGCAAAAATAAATAAATAAATAAATAAATAAATAAAAAACACTTGAAAGTGTACTAAATATTAAGAATAATAATTTGAAGAATAGTATAAAAAATATTTCTAATGGCTTTTTTTTTTCTTTGACATTTAAAGATGGGGGAAAAAGAATAATTACTATTGAAAAGTTTCCATAGCCTAAATTTGTTTGGATTACGTAACACCTGACAATGATCATCCGCTCTCACAGTACTCATGCAATACGCATCATTCTTCTTTCGCTTTGAAAGTTAATCGACACATAGCTTTCGTCGATTATAAAATGTGAAATGAAAGGCATGCTTGTGCGACAGCATTTTTTTTTTTTAAATTACTATTTCCATTGTATCAACAGATGAAAAAGTCAGAATTTCTGTCAATAAGTTTTAAAGAGGTTTTAAAATATACTTCAATCAGCAAAAATAATCTTCTTCAGAGAAATCTAGAGTTGTGGAGTACTTACTGTAAGTGTAAAAGTTCATTGCCTGGTGTAACGTACTCCAAACAAGATTATGCTAAGAAAAGTTTTCAACAGTATTTTTTTTCCCCATCCTTCAATGTTAAAAAAAAAGCAAAATAATTCCATTAAAAATCTTTTTATGCCATTCTTCAAATTATTATTCTTAATATTTAGTACACTTCCAATCAAAAGTTTTTTTAAATTAATTAATTTATTTTTGCGAAGTCTGAAACGAAGGTTTTTACACAAGTCTTTTCAAAAGTAAGCAACTTTTTAGCGATTAACTATTGATACAAATCCTTTGAGAGACCAGTATTAATTGTTCTGAAAAGTTTTTGGCCTTTTTTAAGCTTAAAAGGGATTTAAAGAAATAGAAAACTTGTATTTTCTGCAAAACAAACTTAATTTTTTTATTTAAAATTAACAAAAAACACCCTTCTACTTTTTTCTACATAGCAAGAGCATGATTTAAATATGCTACAAAAAAAATTGATGCAGATTGTAGTAGGTTCTCCGGAGATATAACTTATTTAATCTCCCAATTTAAAAAACATAAAAACTGAATTTAGATAAAGAGTGGCAACACCCAACTGTTCATATAATACTTTCTATCGTTCACACTGAAAAAGAAAAATATTAGCTTGAAATTGATACCAAATTCAGCTTAATTGGTTGAAAAATAAAGAAATTAGAGAGATTTTCAGAATTCATGCCAAAACGGTGACTCCGAAAAATAATCAAAAATTGAATTTTTGAAAAAACTCTCCAAAACGTAATTTTCATTCAAAAAATCTGAAAAAATTAATTTGGGCTTTTCTTATAGATATCTATTCATAAAAAAATCGGAGACATGACGGCACGGCCAAATATTTATTTTAGGCGATTTGACGTGGAATGATCCATTGACGTATCAACGTTTTAAAAACGTTATTTTAGGCTATGTGTTGAGACTTTAGAAGAGAGGTTTGCTACGTTAGAGGAAAAGACCGGGTTTGGAGTTCCATCCATAAATTTTTAAACATTGAGGTCTAAAACCGTATTTCTGAGATACCTTTGAGGATATCAAGAAAAGAGATAAAAGATTCAAGATCTCCCCCTCCTTAAAATATTTTGAAACTATCTTTCATGCTGTTAGACTGCAGAGTAGCGGTGGGGGAGGTTCCCAACCGCAATTATTTGAAACTGACAAAGCTAAAAAACATTTTTAGACTATGTTTGGCCAAGCTGAGGAACCAAACCAAATGTTGAAAAATGAAGTTTGCTTACCTTTCATAAGGAATAGACTAACATGTGATCCAAAGTTGTCGGATAGATTTTCTACTCTCAAAAGCGAAAAAACAGAAATATTTTTTACTTCTTTTGAAATAGAGAACTCTTGTAATAAATGAGAAATCAAACACCATGCCCGTGGTGCTAGCTTGCTAAAAGGTGATAAATGAGTAAAATTAATTGCAAAATTGCAATTGAATCAATCACAATATGGAACTTTGGGAAGCTTTCTACATTCTACAAAGAGGAAAATTATTTCTGTCATTTTTGGTTTCTTGTTCAGTCTGAATTCAAAGATTTATCTAACAAAGCGCTAAAACACCTTGCCCTTTTGCAATATACCAGTCAGCCCGGTTTTCACGTCCAGAGACTGAAGTTTGGTTCTTATAAGAACGAAACTACAGTCTCTGGATGTGATAACCGATCTGTCTGGTAAATTTCATGTGGTTCTGGCCTTAACCCTGGCTTAAGGGCGGTGACTTACTGTTAAATACTTGCCCCCCTTTTTTTTACAGTGAGCTTTTTTGTGTATCACATCCAGAGACTGAAGTTTCGTTCTTATAAGAACGAAACTACAGTCTCTGGATGTGATAACCAGCCTGTCTGGTGTATTGCATGTGGTTCTGCCTTAATCCTGGCTTAGGGGCGGTGACTTACTGTTAAACTTGCCCCCTTTTTTACAGCGAGCCTGTTTGTGCGAGCAAATGTTTCTACACTTTGTAACATAAAAAGTGTAAAAGAAAATCGACTTTGGAATATTGAACCAAGTTTGAGGTTGAAGATTTCAACAACTCTCCTCAGCAACAAGACTGAAGATACGAATGCACCAGTAACATTATTATTTGTGAATGGATGCTTGCTGAATATTATTCAAAAATACTATAAATATGTTAATAGGTGTTTTACTTTTTGTGTAATTAACCACATTTGTACATTTCCGCAATGATATTTAAATTTCTAATGCGTCATAGATATGCAACACTTACAAAGAATGATCTCTCTTAAATAAGGCCACATTATTTTGTTCAAACTCCAATAAATTCGTTATTACAAATAAACTTGGGGTAAAAATAGGAATAATTTTATTACATTTTTTACTAGAAATTGATTTTTCAATTAATTTTTACTACCGGAGTTCAAAATAATAACGTTGAGAAAGAAAAACTAGGCAGTGCAGTAGAATACCTTTATAACGCCGACCTGTATAACGCAATTCTCTATAAACCGCACAACTTTTCAGAAGTAAACAATAAGTTTTGAAGTTTAAAAAATCCCTCTGTTTTGCCTTGCAAACATAAAAATTGTTAAGAAAATTAAATTTTGAATCAGTTTTTCATCTTTTCATCTTAATTCAAAGCTTTTAAATGAAAATACCAGATGGTTCTTAAAAATGCAGCTGTTATGCAAACCATGAAACTAGCAGAAGTGCAGGATATTTCACTTTCTTGTAATAAAGTAACATATTTATTTGTGAATGACTCATTGTATAATTAGTGCTTTAGTACTCACTACAGATAAAACTCATTCTGAAGTGCTAATATACAGATACATTTTGAATATTAGTTTAAAAATTTGTGAAATGGTCTATATAACGCCAAAACCTGTATAACGCAAAAACTCTGGTCCCAAGGTGTGCGTTATAATGGTCTTCTACTGTAGTTCTAAAAACTATGTAGAAGAAAAAAAATCAATTGAACATTACGTATATGCCTATTACAGAATAATATTTAAATGTATCATAACCAGCTTTTTTTAAAGAAAGAAGGGGTTGGGGGTCCATGGTGACCTGGACTTTGAGAGCTTCTGATCTGGAATCTTGCAGAAGCCGTACAAGCATTCATATTTTATAGACATTCGTCGGAAAATTAACTCATAGGCTACTACAAGGGTTATATATATAAAGTTAACGATGTCGGATATGCGTGTTGACCTCTTACGCATTCCTAGCCTAACCTGTTTTAGTGTTATTTCGGTAATAGAAAAAGTTTCGGATTTGAAATCTTACAATTAAGTTTTGAGCTCTTTAAAACAAGAATGCAAGTAAGATATATTCAGAAAATGATGTTTACATTTATTGTGATCTATTTATCGGAAGCACTGACGATACCGTCGCGCATATCCTCTTACTGCCAGTCTATTAAATTTTGTGCTCATTTTAAATAAACTAATTACATTTAAAATAATTAAAATCAATAATAATTAAACATACTTCGTCCTGAAACTTTTCTGTGTGTTTTTCATTTATAATTTGTCGCATTGAGTACCGCAATGAAAGTTGAAAATATGGAAGAAAAACAACACTTAGAACTACGAAATGTAAACTATTAAATTCAATTTCTTTAAATATTTATTCAAAGCATTTCCATTCAATTCCATATGGTCTCACTCGATTGAAGAACAATAGTGATTCAGAAACTTGAGGCAATATCTTCATCATTTTTCATTTCAAACAGATTCAATATTCCAATAGTTTAAGGTCAGAAATAATCGAAACACGTTGCTTTCCGTTATGGAATCCTTTGAGAAAGATTCTAGCACAAAATAGAATTGAGCTTACTTCCCAATAATAGTGAAAATTCTGTTCGAATTTTAAAGTAAAGGAAATCAAATGGAATGGATAGTAGAGAAAATACAGCAGAACTAGTTGAGAACTTTTTTGGGATTTCTAGCACAGGGCCTTACAAAAAGATTTTCGAAGTGATATAAAATGAGTAGTTAAAACAGGTGTTAGAGATATGATCTTTAAGGCACATGATGTTTTTTATTGAACATTTAGTGCACTTAAGAATTGAATAAATAACTTTGTGTTTGAAAAGTTAGTGAAAATGAAGACCGTCTATGCATTTTCCAGCAAATTTGTGCCAATTTACGTTGCATTTTTAAAAACTATTTAGCCTACTTGTTTTATTTATTTCCATAAATTATTTATTTTTTAAAATTAGCGTTATAATAACAATACCAACAATAATTATTAATTATATTCATTATTATTATCATCATCAGCATCATCATCATTGTTATTATTTCTATTACTATTGTCATTACTTTTATTACTATTATCATTATTTTTATTATTATCATCATTACTATTATTATTATTATTGCATCATTTCTTCTTATATAATTATTATTAATTAATTATAGTTACGATTTATTTATTTATGTATCTATTTTTTTAGATTTTTAAGAAAGTCTGGAAATTTGAATCATTGCTAGCTTGGAAAATTGCCGTCGTTACAAGCTCAAGAAAGCACAAAAATGTAGACATTTCATGTTTTAATTCTTCTTCTGAATAGAAACATAATATTTGTGGCACGAGGCATTTTACATTTTAAGCCTATTTTCAAATAAAACTCTAAAACTTTCCTTTTCACGATGAAATGTCTAGTCGGCATTACATTAGCCTCGAAGGTACTAGAACTGTCGCTAAAGACAGATCCTTCCTCATTAGTTTAGAAATATTTCTTTCAAATGCTTCCGCACGTCCTATCCATCTTATCGATAGTTTCTGTAAGACAGGAGGTATATCATCAACAGTAAAAAAATCAGCTGGAAAAGACAGACTGAAAGAATTAAGAAAAGGTCCCTCGGATAAGCGCAAAGCACCAGCATTTATTTTGGACGTAAATTCCTTTTTTTTTCCTGCCTTTAAAAGCATAATTATGAGAAAACTCTCTAGCTCAAATAAATTGCTCTTCAGCAATTTAGTTTGAATTGTTATATGACTTTAATTTTAATTTAAACTAGGCATTCTCAACCTTTTTACTTCCTTTTATAAAAAATGAAGCATTGTATTCGCGAAAAAAATTTAAACCAAAAATCGACCTTAATTTCCATTTTACTAAGTTTTTTTTTCGACTCGACCACACGTGGATAAGTGCCTAAGAACGTATAGACACGTAAAATATCCATAATGACGATTCCCGAGTTAATTACAACGAATTTTGTCGTGACGTCTGTATGTACGTATGTATGTATATGCGTATGAGCGGATGTGCGTATGTGCGTATGTATGTCGCATAACTCAAGAACGGTGAGTCCTAGAAAGTTGAAATTTGGTACACAGACTCCTAGTGAGGTCTAATTGTGCACCTTCCCCTTTTGGTTGCATTCGGCTGTTTCTAAAGTGGTCTTTTGCGACTTTTTGGGGGAAATCATTTTTAATTTCGATGTAAACTCAAGTAGTGTTATTATTTGGCGGGCACTAGGCGATATATCCCCAATCTTTTGTCGCCAATTTGGCGACAAATTTGGCAAGTTTTTTAATTTAATTTAATTATTTTTTTAAAATCTGTTTCAATTTAGCCACTGTTGGTGATATTTAGGGAGTAAACTGTTGAATCACATTAAAATTGACAGTATTGGGGGAAATGACATTAAATTGGAGTAAAAGGAAGTCATGTGATGTCATCAGCTCATTTATTTGTGGCCTCCTAATAAGTATCGAGTTTTTTCGTGAACCTCCTATGAGCATATTTCAGTCACTCTCTCAAATTCTCGCATCTTGGGACCAACCAATTTGTATATTTTAGAAATTTTTAACTTTCAGGTCACTGATTAGTTTCTTCACTTTATAGCGTTACATTGCAAGATTATCACTATTCGTTTCAAAGAAAAAATACAAAGCATACAAAAACCACATATTATATAAAAGATATTATAATACTACCAAATCTTTATAGTACTAAGCTAAACACAAAGCTTTTTTAAAGTATTATTTTATTTAAGATTTTTACTTAACTTTAAACATTTAAAAAACTTCTTGCTTGTTTGAGGCTTCTGCTAATATCACATACTTTCCTTTTTGTACAGTATTTTCACTGTATAACGGCATAGTTGCAAACTTATGATACACAAATGATAATGGAAACACAAAATGATGTAATAAGTCTTTAAAATAATAGATTTCTGAAAAGTATACCAAACGAGCTGATGTGTGCACCACATGACTTCCTTTTACTCCAATTTTAATGTCATTTTCCCATTATTGGCAATTTTAATGTGATTCAAAAGTTTACTCTCTAAATATCACCACTAGTGGTCAAATTGAAGCCAAGTTAAAAAACAATCGCCAAATTTTTCGCCAATTTGGCGACAAAACTTGGCGACCGAAAAACTGGCAATATATCGCCAAGTGTCGCCAAATTATAACACCACTTGAGTATACATCGAAATTAACAATGATTTCCCCCCAAAAAAGGGCAAAAGACCCCTTTAGAAACACCCGAATGCAATCAAAAGGGGAGGTGCACAACTAGATCCCACTAGAAGTGACGTACCAAATTTCAACTTTCTAGGACTTACCGTTCTTGAGTTATGCGACATACGTACGCACGTACTCACACCCGCACATAACGCACATACGCACATACATGCATACGTACATACAGACGTCACGAGAAAACTCGTTGTGATTAACTCGGTGAATGTCAAAATGGATATTTCGGGTGTTTATACGTTCTTAGACACTTATCCGCGTGTGTTCGAGTTGAAAAAAAAAAACTCAACATTAATTCGGGGGTGAGCAAAATGGAAATTAAAGCCGAATTTTGAGTAAAATTTTTTTTGGCAAATACAATACTTCCTTTTTTTGGAAAAGGAAGTAAAAACATAAAATCATAAAATATTTATTATAGAATTTCAACTCAAATGCTGATAGATTTTTATGCCAATTGAACAGTTAAGTAGAAACTATAAAATGAACATTGATTTATTTTTTTTCGAACATTTAATGTTCTCAATGCCACACATATCCCTTATTTTCATCTATGCAGATTTTAGATCATTGTGAATTTTAGGTCGATAGATTTCAGAGAGTGGATTGTTACATTTATGAATCCATGTATATATACTCGCATATGGTTAATTCAAGAGAATTTTGAGAGTCTGTATAGTTGGTCATTTATAGGAAAATACACTTAGCGATATTCTAGCTCAGAGGTGCCCAACCAACGGCTCGTGGGCCACATCTTGCCCATGAAGCTGATCCATGTGGCCCGTTGTTTAGTTTAATGTTAAAATTTGACAAGTGCAATTAATGACAGTAATTTTGGAGCCCAAAATTAAAAAATTTGTTTCCAAAAAGCAGATGTATTTAATAAAAGAAGCATAGTAAAGATAACAACTACTATAGGTTTTTCGTTTTCTTTCCTTTTCCACTTCCTTATTTTTGGAATTTTTAAAAATATTTTTAAATTTCAATGTGTTTTGGCCGGCGAGAATCATTTTAATATGAAGTGTGACTCTCAGGTAGGAAAAGGTTGGGTGCCACTGTTCTAGGCAAGCCGGAATCGAGCTTCTGGTCGAGTGAGTACAACGTCCGTGTGTGGGACAATTGGACTAAATTTTTTCTTTAATTTTAATGTATGTAATTAATTATTTGGGACTGAAATTAAAATAGCAATATATATATATATATATATATATATATATATATATATATATATATATATATATATATATATATATATATATATATATATATATATATATATATATATATATAACCTGGTAAAAGGGTTGGAGCGATTTGTTGAGCAAAAAAAGAATTTTTTTAAACTTCCTTTTACAAAAAAGGAAGTATTGTATTCGGAAAAAAAAAAATCACTCAAAAATCGACCTTAATTTCCATTTTACTCACCCCCGAATGAATATTGAGTTTTTTTCCCCTAGACCACACGTGAATAAGTGCCTAAGAACGTATAGACACGCGAAATATCCATAATGACGATTCCCGAGTTAATTACAACGAATTTTCTCGTGACTTCTGTATGTACGTATGTATGTATGTGCGTATGTGAATATGTGCGTATGTATGTCGCATAACTCAAGAACGGAACGTCCTAGAAAGTTGAAATTTGGTACGTGGACTCCTAGTGGAGTCTAGTTGTGCACCTCTCTTTTTGGTTGCATTTGGATGCTCCAAAGGGGGTCTTTTGCCCCTTTTTGTAGGGAAATCATTGTTAATTTTGATGTAAACTCAAGTGGTGTTATAATTAGGCAGACACTTGGCGATATATCGCCAGTTTTTTGGTCGCCAAGTTTTGTTGCCAACTTGGCGACACATTTGGCGATTTTTTTTTCAAAAATCTGTTTTAATTTGGCCATTGTTGGTGATATTTAGAGAGTAGACTATTGAATCACATTAAAATTGCCAGTAATGGGAAAATGACTTTAAATTGGAGTAAAAGGAAGTCATGTGATGCACACATCAGCTCGTTTTCAACGTAATTTTAAATTTTTCTTTTTAAAATTAGGTTTACCTGTCATTCATCCTCTGAATCTATTGTTGCAATTAAAAAAAAAAAAAAAAAAAAGAAAACATATAAATGTTTTCCTACTAATTTACTTTTAGGGGTAGTTCAGAAAATAAACAGATGGTCATTCCACAGTTGGAACTCCAAATTTTACCGAATAATGATAATTTAGTCGAAAGGAACTCTGAATTTTTCCGAGTAGAACTTCAAATTTTGCCGACTGGAACTCTAAATTTCGTCGAATGGAACTTCAAAATTTGCCGAATGACGATAATTTTGCTGAATCGTCAGACAAAATTTGCTAGATGAGGAAATTTTTGGAAGGTCACAGTGATCATCCATCGAGGCACCCTGCTGTCACGTGCAAGAAAAAATGTTGAATTTTCCGAGAAACGGCCCAGTTATGGAAAATTTTCTACCACAAATTCTAATTAAAATTCGTACATTGTAATGAAATATAGTTTTGCAATTCAGTTTCTCTGAGGTTTATAAAAATCGAGTTTATATTTCCAGTTTCTCCCTTACTAATCCATTATTCAATTTTAAATTTTCATTTAAAAATTCAAGAAAGAAGAATGTGTTGGTTCATTTAGCTTCTCAATTATTTTTTTTAATTTTCAACCCATAAGAAAGATTTACAGTCGAAAAAAATCAACAAAAATAAAATTCCCGTAAACAGAAAAATCAATGAAATCCTGAGTATTGATTTTTCAGTCACAATTCATCATGCGTTGGGGTTTTGTGTGAGGCGTGCGGTGACCTAAAAACCCGAATAATCACATTCATGAATTAAAAGAAATATTTAAAGGCATTTTTTTTACCAGTAAAAAATTCTGATATAACTCATAAGAATGGATATTAGCTGAAATGAGTGTAATGAGAGTGAAACGGCTACGTTAATTAGGGCTCGACCGATGGCATTTTTTGGCCGATGGGCCGATGCCGATTGTTGGCCGATTGTTCAAAGACGGCCGATGGCCGATGGCCGATTGTTTTTCTCCAAATGGCCGATTGCCGATGGCCGATGGCCGATGCGTTGGCCGATGGCAAAAAAAAAAAAAAAATCAAACACAAATAAATTGATAAGATTATCAGGGATTAAAAGGATCACTGATTCATTTCACTTAACTTCCTTTCTACGAATACGTAATCACAAAAAAAAAAAGAAAAATTAAATTTCTTGACCTAAATTTCTATTTCACGATCACCCAATTTAAACTTCACAAGTTTTTTCGGCACATCTGTACATGCATATGTACCTAAGAACATATAGATGACCAAAATATCCATTTTGAACGCCTCCTCAGTTAATTATCGCAAATTCCCTTGTGATGTCTTCATGCGCGTAAACTTTCGTCACTCAAAAACGTTATGAAATAGTAAGTTGAAAACTCATACGTACGTAGTATGATCTAAAAGTTCGAGGACAAGTTGTATAAAACCTTACCCTGAATAGTTCACATTACCGAAGCGCAACTATCTACAAAATAGCCTTGGACGACTATGCACTTCTGCCAACATTCGTATAGCTTTTAGAAGCACTCCTGGAAGACATTTTTCGCAACCTCCTAAAAGGCCTCTTGCGCTGCTACTTTAAATTCATCGTGGGGACGAAGGCAATTTTCATGTTGAGGATGCACGGTTCGATTGGTCAATACTCTGATATGACAAACAAATAACATAAGGTTTCGTCGGACTTAGCTCCGTGTGACTTTTACCTGTTCCCAGCAAAAAAACATTTGCATGGACGCCACTTTCATCCGTCAGGAGAAGATAAATCTGCATCATAAGAAGGTAGCGAAAAATGGCTCCCAGGAGTGATTCCAAAAGTTATATGAACACTGGCAGAAGTACATAATCTCTCAAGGTGACCTTTTGAAGGTGGATGTGCTTCGGTAATGTGAACAATTCTGGGTAAGGTTTTATACAGCTTGTCCCCGAACTTTTGGATCGTACTACGTACGATTTGTATAGGGTGTAGTTATGCTTCTCCTTTTTTGACAGCTGTATGATGAATAAGAAAGAACAACAGCCAAAAAAAAAAAAAAAAAAAAGAAAGGAAAAAAAAAAAACAAAGAGACTGTTAATTAACCTATTGATTTTTTTTTTTTTTATTGAACATGTAACTAAGATTTCAGTATTATTGTAATATTGTATGGATTTAGGTACATTAAAAAGAGTTTAAAAGCATTAAATTATGTTGTTTAATCATTCAAAAAAAAAGGAGAAAAGAATAAACTATGAAACTGTCAACAAATTACGCAATTAAATTGAAAAGATTGCACGTAGACATTTTTTAGTCATCAAATTAAACGAAGAAGATAACAGATAAATTACAATATTAAATCATAATAGAAATATTTTTGTTCTTATTTAAAATTTATGAATAGAAAAGTTTGCATTATTCATAAAATCTATAACAGTGACATAAGTTTTGCTGAAAAAAGAAATACCCATGAAAAGAGCGAGGTAATTAAAACGGAGCTACAATAAACAAATTCAACATTTGCATTAAGTTAATAACTGAATAAATATAATACTTGATCTGTTGTTTGCACATAATATTGAACAATTTGATTGTTTAATCTTTTATGAAGCTTTACAAACAAGTTCAAATTAAATTTTTCAATTTAACAATAACTTTCTGAAATTTAAAAAAATGCATAATAGAAAATCCTTGAAACTATTCTATAAAAAACGAAAATAACTTATTCATTGATTTCATATAAATACATAAAAATAGTTACTTACAACAGAAAAAAAAATCGATCGCTATTAATGATGCAAAAAAGATGGCGCATTACGAAATATAGATGAAACAAGTATGAGAAATACGCAAAATGACATTTCTTGACCAACATAAATAATCGCAAAATATTTAAGAAATGCTTGAAACGACGAGGGAGGGTTGGGGGGGGGGGGGTCACCCTCTGATTTTGGAGTAACTCACACTTCGGCCTCATTTTTTTAGTACAGAACCGCTACCACCAACGCCTCGGAAGAGTTTCTGAATCTACTTCAACACTTAGGAAGAAAAAATTCAAAAGTCCCTTTGATTTCCGAATTATGTCACCATTCAAAACGTCTTTAATCAATTTCTTACATTAATGCTCTAAATTCTTTCTAAACAATAGATAAAGTTTGAAAAAAAAATCTCTAATTTTATGAATGGTGTTAGTTTTAAACAACTCAGAGTGCAACTAGAGTTTAATTTCAGAAATTGAGGGAGTGGGAGGAGGGGCACGCAAGTGTTCTCGGAAATTGAAAAAATAATCGTAAAAAATAGAGTTCAAAATAATCATAAACATGGTCAGAAAAAACCTTTTAAAACTTTCACCCGAGTTTGTTTTGACGTGCAGTGGCGGATTTAAAATTTAGCAAATGTTGAAATTGCGCGAGAGGCCCCATAACCATAGGGGCACCGTTGTAGTTACAAAAATACTTATGATAAATGTTTTACAACTTCTGTGATAAAGAAATAGGGCCCCAAAATGTATTTCAACGGGCCCCAAACTTGTAACTCTACCGAAGTGATACAGAAAAGACTGCATTACTGTGATTCCTATTACAAATATCAAAAAAATTAAAAATTACCCTCGGTTCAACGGGAATCTAACAAAATGACCCAAAAACCGGTTTCGCCATCTCATATTTGTTTCCATGTTCTCCAATTCGGCAATATATCACCAAATAATGAAATATGTAATTAATAGCCACAAAAAATGAGTAAACTGACTTTTCAGAGCACCCGATCGAAAACAAAAGGGAAGTGCACAACTGGAACGTACGCACACCCCACATGTGAGAATTTAACCTTCTACAGCTTACCCATTTTTGAGTTATGACTTATGAGAGATATATACGTACATCCAGCTGCAAGAAACAACGCAATAATTAACTTGTTTGTACCTGAATGCAAAATTAAAAATTCGTTCTGGGGTGACTAAAATAGAAATTCATACTGAAATTCAAGTAAAAAATTTTATAAGAAAACAATAATTCCCTTTCTTATGTATTAAAAAGTAAAACAGCATTGGTCCTTTTTTTTTTCTCTCAAAAACATCGGCCAATTCCATCGGCTTTTCGATGTATTTTAAGGCCGATGGGCCGATGTTTCCTGCAAGTTAGCATCGGCCGCCGATGCCGATGCCGATGGCTAAATTGTTGAACCATCGGCGCCGATGCATCGGCCAGGCCGATGCATCGGTCGAGTCCTAACGTTAATACAAAGTAGTTCGTTTCATTCTTAAAGCAATCTCGAAAATTTTCACGAATTGACTTTGGATAATAATATACAATACCAATTTCAGATGAATGCAATATTGATTCACAAATTAGGATCGCATTTAGTAACGTGTTGACAAGTACAAAATGACAATGATAGTATTAAAACCATTGAAAGGTTAAATTATTAAATTTCGAGAACTTGAGACAACTCTTCTTTAACACAAATTAGGATCGCATTTAGTAACGTGTTGACAAGTACAAAATGACATTGATAGTATTAAAACCATTGAAAGGTTAAATTATTAAATTTCGAGAACATGAGTCAACTCTTCTTTGACACAAATTAGGATCTTATTTAGTAATGTGCCAATGTAGTGCTTACAACTCTTCATTTTGTTATTAATTCAAATGTTATCGATATTATGCGATGCAACGATTTTATTGCTTCTCAAAATAATTTAAATTTCGCGACTATTTCTCCGTTAGTCAGCAAGCAAACGTTGGTAATATTATTTATTGAGATATATTTACAACAAAACATAGCAGAAAAGATTTTAATCGTTAATTTACTGCTATCAGAATTAATTAAAAGTTTTTATTGACATTTATCTTCTTTTTTCTGAATTTAACCAGATTTATTATACCAAAAACCGAGTTTCAAATCTTCATTTGCACCACGTCCTGTTAGTATCTTTTTTTACTAGAAACGCGAATCTGCTCGTATTATATTAAAGATCATGCATTGTTGCTCTCATAATATTTTATCAAAATGTCTCTTTGACCTATTTCTTGCTCTGCAGGACCCTTTATTCTCAGTCTTCTTCGTTGAAGACAGATTAAATACCATCTTTTGTGCTTTCCTTTTTAATTCTTGAGCTCACACATGTTAAGTTACGGTTTCTGTTGTGTTCTTTGTCATGCTTGATGCGATGAGATTCTAGGTTAATCAAGTGTCACCTCATGTCGAGGCAGAAAAAAGCTATTCTTTCTACCACGGACGTTGTGTTTTATCTTCCATGAAAAGCTTTCTCTTTCATGTTTTTTTTTTTTCTTTTAATTTCGGAATTTTTCATTGTAATTATTTACATTCATTTTCAGGAATGAGATGGTTACTGAGCAAGCTGTCAGTTAAAAGAAATAATAACGGCTTGGCTAATTTTTACATGTAACCGGGTAAATGAAAAAAAAAAAAAAAACTTTCAGTAATAAGAAACTTTGGTTTAGATAATTGTTTGCAAAATAAAGTTTGTGTAAATAATATTTAGATGAAGCAATAAATAAATATCTTTGTTCCGAGGAATAACAGGAAATATCCAACGTTGTTTAGCACAAATAAAGATTACAGAATACACGTGTTTCGGGGTTTCAAGGAACCCTTTTTTACTTCCTTTTACAAAAAAGGAAGTATTGTATTCGCAAAAAAATTCTCACTCAAAAATCGGTCTTAATTTCCATTTTTCTCACCCCGGAATGAATGTTGTTTTTTTTTTCGACCCGACCACATGTGGATATATACCTAGAAACGTACAGACCCCTGAAATATTCATTTTGACGACCCCCGAGTTAATTACAACGAATTTTCTCGTGATGTCCGTATGTACGTATGTATGTGCGTATGTGCGCATGTGTGTATGTGTGTATGTGTGTATGTATCACGCATAACTCAAAAACGGTATGTCCTAGAAAGTTGAAATTTGGTACGTAGATTCCTATTGGGGTCTAGTTGTGCACCTTCTCTTTTGGTTACATTCGGATGTTTCTAAGGGGGTCTTTTGCTACTTTTAGGAGGGAAATCATTGTTAATTTCGATGTAAACTCAAGGGGTGTTATAATTTGTCGGACACTTGGCAATATATCGCCAGTCTTTCTGTCGCCGAGTTTTGTCGCCAACTTGGCGACAAATTTGACGACTTTTTTTAGTTTCTAAATTTGGCTTCAATTTCGCCGCTTTTGGTGGTATTTAGAGAGTAAACAATTGAATCACATTAAAATTGCCAATAATGTTGAAATGACATTAAATTGGAGTAAAAGAAAGTCATGTGATGCACACATCAGCTCATTTCAATTCAAAGGTGTGAGCTTCTAGATGTGAAGACATCCAGTAAAAGACAAACTGGATGTCTTTACATCTGGAAGCTCACACCTTTGAATTGAAAAAGAGGCTCCTTATAATCTTTTTATTTGTGCTAAACAACTTTGGATATTTTCTGTTATTAATATTTAGATGGTTTGAAAATTGTTAAAGCGTGAATTGCGAGAAAGAACATAAAATTAATAGAAACCAAAGAAAAAATACCGAGAAATGTTCATCATGAAGGGGGGTTCTAAAAGGGTTTAAAGGGGGGGGGGAGGTAACTGCTACACTTCTACACTCTGATGTAGAAAGGAATAAAAAATAATGTCTAGAGGAACTGATAAGTAGAGATGCTACGCCAAATAATATTCTTACCTGTTTAGACTGATTACATGTCTTCTTCTTCTTACTTATCTCACTGTTCTGAATCAGATCAGATCCATGCGGTTGTTCGTCTTAATCAACTTCAAGACAGAAGCAGGTCTCTTCAGTAGATTCTCTCGTACCAAACCAACACAAAAAATCAGATGTTGTTCAGTGGTCTCTTCAGTATGACATTTGGTGCAAATTGGGAAAGTCCTATTGCTATGGGAAAATCTGAGGATTTTTAGATGACCTTTGCTCAAGCGAGTCAAAGCAGTTTGAGCTCTCCTGTCACCCTCAAATCCAAGGGAAGCACCAGGACCCTCGTAAAAATACCAAGGATGCTCAGGAGGACATCTCCAAGAGCTGTTTATAGTAGCCTTACATCTGGAGTATAGTTCAAGGTACGTCAGAGGATCCCAACGTGTACGTATGATTAGGGGCTGTGCACATATAACGTTATCATTTTAGGGGGGGGGAGGGGGTAAAGCCAAATGATATCGTATGATATCGAGAGGGGGAGGGGGGGTTTTAAGTTTGATAACGTTATCACTTTTTTAAATTTTCGTATAATATTGCAATTTTCGTATTTTTCGTGCAATATTCGCGAGTTTATTTCTAATTTAAGGCACAAAACACATACAGTAACGATTGATTGAAATAACACCAGAAATATCACACCTGCACTCCAGAGCCAAATCCTCCTCCCCCACGGTTATTCCGAGAATTCGCCTGGGATACATCTTTTTGTTCTATCGACCAAGGTCGCCCAATGTCACCTTTGTTCCATTCCCTCGCTTTTTTTTTCTACCTATTGACCAATGAAGTTATGCGAATTGCGAACTGATAAGGAATGAAGACGGCAACTTGTGGAGTCACACTCATCGATGCAATCGTTCTTGTTGTGTGAAGACGTTTTCTAAATCTCTTGAAATGGATAAAAATAAAATGTTTTTAGAACTACATAAAAGCATTCAAACTGCAAATCCAGATAAAACAAAACAAGTTTGTCAGAGAGAGGCAACCATATTTTGGAATGCTCACAAGTTTGATCCAGAATTCAACACTGTTTTACAGAGAAAGCTTGAAGAATTGAACAAAATTGCAAAGAAAAAGAGAGCAGGGCTTTTATCCTTTTGGACAAAGGTAAGTTTTTTCTAAAAATTTGATAATGCATGCGTTGGTATTAACATGGGGATGTAAACTATTGCGTCCACTCTACTCTAAAACCGTTTCACTAGAAAATTGGAGCATTATGGAGGAGATTTTTTTTCTTAGCGGGGAGAATTTTTAATTTAATTTTTTTTTTCAGTTTCCTTTCTTTTATACACATCTGCTTTTTTTTATCGTTTGGAATTATAGATGAATGTTATATTTTTTTAGTTTCTTTTTTGACCATGGTTGATTATTCTATTTTTGATTTTACATTTTTTTTGAAGTTTTTTTTTATTAGAGAATATTTATTTTTTTAGTTATGATTTTATATTTTTTTTTTTTTGTCATTTCCAATGAACTTCTGTTTTTTTTGTTTTCCTTAGCAGACAGGAAGATTTTTTTTTCATCAGAACATTTTTTCTAATGAAATCGAAACTGAATCGTGTTTGCTTTAGAAAAATGATTATTTTTCTTTTATTCTGCATTCTTATATACGTTAGAAATTTGTTAAATGTAAATTGTACTTTTCGTTTTTATTTAGTCCCCTTTACAACTGCGGAACAGGCTAGTCATCCTTTTAAAATAAAAATATCAAAACAAAAGTTAGAACTTATCAAAGATTAGCATAGTGATTTTGATTGTTGGTTTTGAATTGCAGTTTCTGAATATTTGATAAAATGGATTTCTGACTTTTCTTACACTTGTCAGATTTTTCTTTATTAGGATCACGTAGTGTATACTAAGATCGTAATGTTAGTACGGACGTACGGACGTTTCTTCGCACGATAACTCTCGAACCGATGCGAATTTTCGAATGGAATTTTTTTAATCGATTGGTATTCTTAATATCTCGGTCAAGGGTTTATTATAATTCTTTTTAGTGAATGTAATATTTTGTTTGAAAATATAACATTCACTCCAAAGGCGCTCACTAAACAACATTTATTTTTACACAGGTACCTTCAACGGAGAAGAAAGCACAGATTGCAGCGTCAACAGCTATGAATGACAGTACCAGTTCTGGAAGTAGCGAAATAACGAATTCGAAACCCGAACCTGAAGTTATTCCGAAAGATTCATCTGAGAAGCCCATCAACAATGCCCGAGAAGCACCAGCACAAAAGACACTGATTTCAAAAATTGCCCTAGCGAAAGATCGGCTTTTCTTGATTTTGCGTCAAAGGGATGTTGGGCTCGCTGAAGTGAGCCACTCTGATATTCAAAAGGCCAGAGATGATGTGAAAAATCTAGAAAAGCAATTAAAACGGCTAATAAATGTAGCTGAAGCCAATAGGAAAGCGCGAGAAAAAAAGAGAAAACTTTTTGAGGCATTGGAAGAGAAATATCCTGAAGATAATATGAAGTTAGTTAAGAAAATAGGGAGACCAGCTCTGGAAAATGACCAACCAGAGATTTTGAAAGTGATTTGTGAACTGGCGAAGCAGGGAGCTGGTGCAGATGGACGACGACGTTGTGAAGCCCTTAATTCATGTATGACATTAGACGACTTGCACAACGAACTGAAGGAAAATCACGGATTAATGCTAAGTAGAACAGCTACTTACTTGCGATTACTGCCGCGAAATTATTCTACAGTCGAAGGAAAGCGCCATGTTACTACTGTGCCGGTCCGTTTATGCCAACCACAAAACAATCAAAGAAGAGCTCACGCAGACAGCGAGTTTTGTAAAATGACAATCAATCACCTGAAAGAATTATCCGCAACGTTAACCAGTCAAGATGTTGTCTTTCTGTCAGTTGATGATAAATGTAGGGTACCAATTGGCATTACAGCTGCTAAAAATCAAAGCCCATTGATAATGCACTTAGACTATCGTGTTCGACTTCCAGACCATGATTTTGTGAAAGCAGCTAGACACAAACTAATACCAAGTGTTTATGCCGGACTAGTAATTAAAGATGGTAAACCATGCGATCCGACAAGAGTATCATATTCCGGTCCAACTTATATAGCGATTCGCTCTGCTAAACACGATTCTTCAACTGCTGAAACTCATGCATTTGACTTAGACAATGTGATGACTCTGCCAGAATTTTCAAAATTAGTTCGAAGGGAAGATTCTACTGTAAAACCAGTATTAATCATCACAAGTGATGGTGGCCCCGACGAAAATCCTCGGTATGAAAAAGTACAGCTTGCCGCAATTGAGACTTTTAAAAAGTTTGATTTGGATGCCGTATTCCTAGCCACAAATGCCCCTGGTCGTTCGGCCTACAATGCAGTAGAGAGGCGAATGGCACCCCTTAGCCGCCAACTCTCAGGTTTAGTTTTGCCACATGATCACTTCGGAAATCACTTGGATTCGAGTGGTAAGACTGTTGATGTCGAGAAAGAGAAGAAAAACTTCGAAGCAGCTGCAAATGTGCTCTCTGAAGTATGGAATTCAACAGTAATTGATGACTACCCTGTAGTAGCAAAGTATCAGGCACCTGGAAGTGAACGTATAAGTTCAGAAGTTTGTCAGAGTTGGAAAAGAACACATATGAGATGTTCCACATATTTGTGTCAAATAGTAAAATGTGACGATCGATCGTGCTGTACACCAAAACGATCAAATATTGGTTCAATCTTAAAGAACCATTTCTTGCCAGTTCCTGTTCCAGTCAGTGAGGGATTGACCATTCAAAAGGGAGGAGCATATCTTCCTTTGTGTGCCGCGCAATTGATGCAGGATGCTGCCAAGCTGAAGCAGACATCTTCAAATGTTAGTGAAATTGCATATGATTTGTTCTTGCCATCAATAAACGACGAAATCTTGAAAAAACGCATTTGTGTGAAGTGTGATATATATCATTGCACCTTAAAGGCTTTAAAAGATCATTCAAAAGTATGCGGAAAAGCCATGATCATTGAGAAAATGAAACCAAAGCGTATTGCTGCTCGCAGGCGGACAGAACTTTTGGCTTGTTTTAGGGATGATGATGATCTACAGTGGATTGATAAAGATGAGTGTGATTGCAGTGCAGATTTGAAAAGTGATCTTCCAAACATTTCAGACGAGATACCTATAATAGAACTAATGGAACCAACATGGGAAGAATTGTGACATTATTTCATTATTCATCACTGTATTCCACTTAATTTTTGTTCATTTTTCCTTATCTTAATTATTGTAAATTCTTAAATTTCCTTTTTTAAATGTCAATTTATACGTGATAAAATAATTATAACAAATACATTTTTTAATTTATCACATATTAGTCGTAATATTAAAATTATTCTATTTTTAATACCTTTGTTAATTATACCTCGATTTTATAAAAACATTACTGATAATTATGGTATTGATATTGACTGTACACAAATAATTTTATAAATTAATGGGTGGGATATAGAATTAAAAACTTAATTTTTTTGTACCTGATAACGATATCATAGAGTGAGGGGGGGGGGTCGTGTAATGATAACGTTTGATATCGTAGGGGAGGGGGGGGGGTCAAAAATATGTGAAAAATTGATAACGTTATATGTGCACAGCCCCTTACGGGTACATATTTTTAATGATGATAGAAACAAAATTTTTCGCAATTATAAGTATGGCGATTTGAGCGCAATATGTAGAAACATCAATAGTGGCATATGAAGGAATGGATGCCGTATTGATGGGTCACGCTAATAAGTCTGCAAAAAGAGAGTCCCTTCCGCATCCCTATTTTAGAAAGGCAGAAAGAAAGCTTAAGCAGAGCTGCCAGCTGTCACGATAAGAATAAATTTGTGAAAAGGCAATTCAAAACATTGTTGCCTTACACCTTACTGACAAAATTATGGATAAGTTATGAAACAATTATTGGAAAGCAGATTCTGTTATAACTTTTGAGAAGTTCCAATGTTGTTATTAAGTGTATGTATATGTGCAGATGGTTATTTTTATCAGAGTTCTACAATGTAAAATAAAGGACAACCGTCTTGAACCGATAACATTTTTCTCAAGTTCTTCACAGACAAGAAGAAATTCACAATACAACTTTTTGAAGTTTATGAAGTTGCAGTGTAAACTTGGGAACTGGATGCACAAAGTTCCGCAAATGATCTACTAGTGGGCCACTGACAAAGATTTGACTCTTGATAATAAAAAAGTAATGCAAATTATGAACGTAATATACACTGGTGTGCAAAAATTAAGGACGAGACGGTTTTTTCAATATAACTTTGTACAAAAGCTTTCCAAATCAACGCATTTAATACCGTAAGATCCCCAATACGTAAGGACATGTGTAATGTAAGCAACACTTACTAAAAGAGAAATCAGAGGGATAAAAAGAAGCCTTATTGAAAAAGTAGCATGGAGCGCAATGCGACTGAAGGCCGAAACATCCCTATGATGGGTGTCCAGCAAGAAACATCCGGTCTTTAGTAGGGGATATGATCTCCCCCGACTGCTAGGCAGGTTTCACAGCGTCTGCCCATGCTGACAATGAGGATGTCAATGAGTTGTTGAGGCATTGCTGCCCATTCGTCTTGCAGCGCCAATCGAAGCTCCCGAATCGTTACTGGTGGTAAGGTACGAGCTGCCAAGCGTCTGCCTAGAAAATCCCATACATGCTCGATGGGATTGAGGTCCGGAGATCGTGCCGGCCAATTTATACGTTCAATATCCTCACTTTCTAAGAGCTGTTCGGCAGCTACTGTGCGATGACATGGTGCATTGTCGTCCATGAAAAGGAACTGCGGACCCATAGCGCCTCTAAAAAGCCGCACATATGGAAGAAGAATCTCGTTACAATAACGGGTCCCGTTGACTGAACCTGCGTCGAAGATGTGAAGGTCTGTACGACTATCAAGCATGATGCCTTCCCAAACGAGAACACCGCGACCTCCATACCTGTCCCTTTCAATGATGTTCGAGGGATGATTGCGGCTTCCCCGCTCTCTCCAGATGAGTATGCGATGAGAATCGCTACTCAGACTGAATCTGCTCTCATCTATAAAGAGTACTCGTCCCCATTCATTGTCTCTTCAATTCCAGTGTACCTGGCACCACAGAGAACGTCTTCTCCGATGGGCAGGCGTTAGAGGTACACACCGTATAGGGCGTCGTGCAAACATACCACCACCGTGCAGTCTTCTGGCCACGGTAAAACGCGATATCGGTCGTCCAGTCGCCTGTGTCGTGTGTCTAGGAATTTCTCCCGCTGTCTGCCGCCTGTTTCTTCTGGCATGTAAGACAATATACCGGTCATCTGCGGGTGTGGTTCCTCGTGGACGACCACTACTGAACCCCCGGATAGCTGTTCCTGTAGTTTGAAATTGTCTCCAAAGTCGTGAAATGATGCTGTGAGCAATTACGAACTCTGCAGTCACACTTGTCACACTGCGGCCTTCCTCCAACTTCCCAATGATTCGACCTCGGGTAAAAGCATCCAGATGTCGTCTAACAGATTGATTTTTCGCCATTTCTCGCTGAGACTGCAACTCGGTGTGATTTTAACTGCTATACGGCGTGCAATCTCTTTGCCAGAAATACTGATCTTACACCGACAACATGCTTTATACTACTCAGACACTCCAACATTACGTCTGCCTGCATATCTGCGCATGTGCTACCGTACATCACCTTACTTAATCTCCTGATTGGTCTTTCTGACCGCTCTGCCTCTTCGTTCAGCTGATATGCTAATTTTTCGACTCCGTCCTTAATTTTTGCACACCAGTGTAAAGTTAGAACCCAAAATTGACGGCTGTCTGTAAAATTATGATCCATAACTAATATTTTCTCACACTAGTGATAGCTTAAAATATCCAGATAAATATTCGAAATAGTTCGAAAAAGTGTTTTGTAACATTGAACCCATTTTGAAAAAATCAAAATGTGATTTGCTATGAAATACGTTCTTATAATATATGCAGTAGAACTTCTCAATAAGGGACACTAAGGGGACCAGATATTTTGTCCCTTAAATAGAGGTGTCCCTTATTCGGAGGTGGATGAATTGATGCAAGCCAATGAACAATTGATTAATGTTTATTGTGATATTATACTTAGTTGTATAATATCACAATAAACATTAATTATTAACACTTAAGATTAAATACTGAAAATGTCTCATTATGTTAAATAAAATTCACAATCATTCAAATTTCTGATTTTATATTATTTTATTAATTAAAATTTAATTAAAAATTTTGTAATAGAAAAGTTTTGTAGCATACAGAAATAATTTTGAAGTGATTCATTAGATGTATTTGCTTTATGTTATGTAATTTACAATGCAATACTATGTGAATTACAATTTATGTTCAAATTTTTAAAGTTTTATAAGCAAAGCTAATTAGTTGCTGTGCACTTTTCTTCGGCCCTGAACCTACTTGAATAAATTGTTGAGAAGGCAAACTATGCACGTTAATTTCAGCAAGTTTTTTTTTTACAATACATTACTTGTTTCCTTCACATATGTTTAAGTCAAACTTACCTCAATTAATTTTTAGAGAAAAAGTGATACTTGAATTCCAGTAAATTCACTACTTCTTATGTGGTTATACACTTCATGTGTATATTATTTCTTGCATTTTTTTTGTTTTGTTTTGTGACTGTTCCTTAAACAGAGTCCCTTAATTAGAGGTAATTACATGGAAGTCCCTATTCAAAGGGACTGGGACCAGAAAAATTGTCCCTTAAATAGAAGTGTCCCTTATTCGGAGGTGTCCCTTAATGGAGGTTCTACTGCACATAATACGCTATTTTATTTTACAACTCTTAGGATTTATCAAACTAGTGATAAGATTGAATTTTTTTTAACCAGGTTCCTTTTTTTTATATAAAGTTTCTGTTTGTTATTCAAATAGAGAAATATATTTCTTCGGATAAAGATATTTCACTTTTGTGATAAATGTATGCAGTGCCCAAGATCAGTTGTTCTAAATCGTTTTCGGTTGTTGGAATTCGAGAATACATAATTTATTTTCTGTGCGAATCCTGAAAGTCTTGTTAGAATTGAAAAAGAAAACACAATGATGGTACGCTATGCTAAGCATGGCTGGAAAGAAAGAGAGATAGAGAGAGAGAGAAGGGAGGAGGGGAGGGGGGTATTTCACCTTCGCAAAAGATAATTCTTTTCCACAAAGTGTGAAGCGTATAACCGTACTTGACGTAAGAAAACGCCCTCCATTATAAGTGAATCCTGGTTCCAAGTAATGGAACCTTTCAACCGAAATATTTTCGGCTAATGAAAGCTAAATGCTGACATGTGTATAAACGAAATAATGTCTCAATTTACTTAAAACGAGCTCATGTGTGCATCACATGACTTCCTTTTACTCCAATTTAATGTCATTTTCTCATTATTGGCAGTTTTAATATGATTCAATAGTTTACTCTCTAAATATCACCAACAGTGGCCAAATTGAAACCAGATTTAAAAAAAAAAAAATAAATCGCCAAATTTGTCGCCAAGTTAGCGACAAAACTTGGCGACCAAGTGTTCGCCAAATTATAACACCACGTGAGTTTACATCGAAATTAACAATGATTTCCCCCCAAAAAGGGGCAAAAGACCTCCTTTGAAGCATATGAATGCAACCAAAAAGAAAGGTGCACAACTATAACCCACTAGGAGTCTATGTACCAAATTTCAACTTTCTAGGACATTCCGTTCTTGAGTTATGCGACATACATACACACATACGCACGTACATACAGACGTCACGAGAAAACTCGTTCTAATTAACTCGGGGATCGTCAAAATGGATATTTCGGGTGTCTGCAGGTTCCTAAGCACATATCCACGTGTGGTCAGGTTGAAAAAAAACTCTATATTTATTCGGGGGTGAGCAAAATAGAAATTAAGGCCGATTTTTGGGTGAAAATTTTTTCGCGAATACAATACTTCCTTTTTTGCAAAAGGAAGTAAAAAGACTACTGTATATTTTCATAAACGGAAATATTTAATCTTAAAATTCATTTTTAAGAATTAAATAGCTGAAATTAATATCATATTTACAAAACAAAGGCAAGATAGAAAGTTTACATTGATAATCTGCGGCGAAAATATAAATTTTTTTGATCTCTATTCCATTCTTACTGATTCCGATGTGAAATGATCTCCAAGATCCACGCAATGATCCCTGTTTCGTACATCACCCGCCTCTTCCTGGAGACACCTTGCCCTTATGTTCCTTAGTTTTCGAGAATTTCAGAAAAGTGACTTTCGATTGGGGAGGGGGAGTAGAAGGTAAGGGAGACGAAAACTTTGAAAATAAAATCATTTGATGCAAGAACTTGGGAGGATTTTCTTTCTTAAAACATAAAAACATCATTAAACAATCGATTTTTGGAGTTCTTTTTCTCAATTTGTTTGCTTATTTTTTACTGTAAAAAACAGAGTATCAGCCTCACTTATGCAAAAGCCATATCCAATACTGTGTTCAGGTTTGAAAAAAGAAGAAAATGTAAAATAAAATGAAAAATACCGAAAGCACCACAGCTTGACTATTAGTCACATCGCAAATCTACATTGAGAAACGTGTTTTATAAATCTATATATAACAAGTTATTTAAAAAAAAAAATCGTCGCCAAGTTGGCGAAAAAACTTGGCGACCAAAAGCTTGGCGATACGTCACCAAGTGTTTACCAAATTATAACACCACTTAAGTTTGCATTGATATTAACAATGATTTCCCCCCAAAAAGGTGCAAAAGACCCCCTTAGGAACATCCGAAAGCAACCAAAAGGGGAGGTGCACAACTAGACCCCACTACGAGTCTATGTACCAAATTTCAACTTTCTAGGACATACCATTTTTGAGTTATGCGAGATACATACGCACATACGCACATACGCACATACGCACATACACACATACGCACATACATACAGACGTCACGAGAAAAGTCGTTGTAATTACCTCGGTGATGGTCAAAATGGATATTTCGCGAGTCTATACATTCTTAGGCACTTTTCCGCATGTGGTCGAATCGAAAAAAAAACTCAACATTCATTTGGGGGTGAGCAAAATGGAAATTAAGGGCGATTTTTGAGTGAAAATTTTTTCACGAATACAATACTTCCTTTTTACTTCCTTTTACAAAAAAGGAAGTATTGTATTCGCGAAAAAATTTTCACTCAAAAATCGCCCTTAATTTCCATTTTGCTCACCCCCAAATGAATGTTGAGTTTTTTTTTCGATTCGACCACATGCGGAAAAGTGCCTAAGAATGTATAGACACGCGAAATATCCATTTTGACCATCACCGAGGTAATTACAACGACTTTTCTCGTGACGTCTGTATGTATGTGCGTATGTGTGTATGTGCGTATGTGCGTATGTGCGTATGTATCTCGCATAACTCAAAAATGGTATGTCCTAGAAAGTTAAAATTTGGTACATAGACTCGTAGTGGGGTCTAGTTGTGCACCTCCTATTTTGGTTGCATTCGGGTGTTTCTAAAGGGGTCTTTTGCACCTTTTTGGGGGGAAATCATTGTTAATTTCGATGCAAACTCAAGTGGTGTTATAATTTGGCGGTCACTTGGCGATATATCGCCAGTCTTTTGGTTGCCAAGTTTTGTCGCCAACTTGGCGAAAAATTTGGCGATTTTTTTTTTTTTTTAAATCTGCTTTCAATGTGGCCATTGCTAGTGATATTTAAAGAGTTAGAGAGAGAATCCCATTAAAATTGCAATAATAGGGAAATAGCATTAAATTGGTGTAAAAGGAAGTCATGTGATGCACACATCAGCTCGTTTGTAAAAGGAAGTAAAAAGTGCACTCATAGTTTTTATTATTCAGCTTTATGGATGAAATAGTGGTACCCGCACGGCTATGCCCGTAATAGAAAAATTAAAAGGTCTTTTGGTTCGCCTGTATGTGTATATTTGCAAATAATGTATGGTGAATCTTCTCGCCAATTGTGGCTTGTACCCATGTTACGGTTCCACGTTATGATAATTTCGTAATTTACTTTTCCATCTTATGATATTTTTGTTCTTAAAATTGGAATAGAAAGAGATACAAAACGAATTTTCGAAAAATCGCTTAGAGGTGCACACCCCCATGTTACAAACTAACTTGGTGCCAAATTTCATGAAAATCGGCCGAACGGTCTAGGCGCTATGCGCGTCACAGAGATCCAAACATCCATACAGGGAGACTTTCAGGTTTTTTTTTAAAAAGAAAAGAAAAGAAGAAAGATAAAGAAGTAAAGAAAAGAAAGATAAAGGAAGATAATTTTCAGCACAAATTCTTTCCCATTTTGTTAAATTTCTGTGAAAAATGGGCTTAAAATTGGAATAGATAAAGAATAAAATCGAATTTTCGAAAAATCGCTTCGAGGTGCACACCCCCATGCTACAAACTAACTTTGTGCCAAATTTCATGAAAATCGGACGAACGGTCTAGGCGCTATGCGCGTCACAGACATCCTACAGACATCCAGACATCCTACAGGCATCCAGACATCCTACAGACATCCAGACATCCTCCGGACAGAGAGACTTTCAGCTTTATTATTAGTAAAGATTATGAGAAATTGATATTTTGTTCATTTTCAAAGCAAATATTTGTTTTATATGGAGATCATGACAAAAATTTACTGACATACAGACTGTCCGGTCACATCATCAAGAGACTGCAGTTTCGTCCTTGTTATGCACTCATCAGCTAGAAATAGTCAATAACGGAGTTGGAGGCCGATATATTCTCATTGAAGCTGACATTACCTCCAAACTGGTAGCTGAAATTAATTCAGCACACCAGCGAGTATTCGCAAGAAATGAAGAGTTCAACTAGTAAAATGAAAGCAAAGACTTAGGTGGAAAGCAATAAGTTATAGCCAATGCTAAGGCCGAACTACATAACCGGGCTCTTTCTATATTGCACCTTAGCACTAGGTTAAGGCTGGTAACTTACTTCTTAAAAATTTACTCTATCTTCTAGTTTTCTAAAGACAAATCTATATAAGGAGTTAAAAATTAAAAATGCTATCGTTTGCGTGAGAAACTAAAAACAATAAAGCATCATTTTAAATGCACAAATAAACAATGAAGTTGCAAAAATGCGAAACCGGGATTAGGAGGAACCCGTTTTCTATTCAAAGAAAAAGGTTGTGGCTGAAAAGTTAAACCACTTTTTAGATATCCTGTTTGCTAGTCCGTCGATTCCGGTTCACTTTTGTCAGTTTTTTTTTCATCCATGAGCTCTTTTCTTTGCAGTAAAAAACGGATCCCTTGCAACTTCGAGACACATGTCAGCAAAGTTATTGCAATATGTGCATTTTACACTTTGTTTTAATATTTTTAAAAATAGATAAAGTCTTATAAGAAACAATTGAAGACCTTGGTACAAGAAGAGGACAACTCCATATGAAACACTTTCAAGAGTTACGAAAAAAGAAGAAGTAGAAAGAGTTAAAATCTTCTTCTTTACACCTAATATCATATTATAGTTTGTCGTTAAGAAACCAAATTCAATGACATTTCAATAAAATATAATGCCACCTATGAATTATTAATTATTATGTACCGTAAAGCAGTACAACTTTAGACCAATTTATGTGTATTTTTCTTCATATTTTCTTTATTTTTTTGCTGAAAAAAGGTTGAGAGTTTAACCATACACTACCATACATTTCAGCTGTAGAGTGACGTTTCGAAAAAAAAATCTAAATTACACACAAAGAGAGGGGGAACTTTTTGTATAGTGGTATAAAGTTTGCACATGGTGTTGACAACTTTAGACCACCTCATATTTTCCTTGATATGCGTTGCTAAACCGCTCCGTTATGAAGTTACAATGCATAGATCGTTCTGTTCCAATCTCGTACACTGCAAAAAATTTAAGAAAAAAGTTTGTACTTACTTTTTTCTATTTATAAATTTTTTTATACTTTTTGAGTCAATTTCAGGTTTTCTTAAATAAAATCAATTGCATGAAAAATACAATATTTTGTTCAGACATATAAATATGAACGTTTAATTGTCTGAAAAGCAATTAATAAGTACCTACTCCTGGATTTTATTTATTTATTTATTTTTTTTACAAGATTTTTTTTTTGCAGAGGCTTGATACAAATTTTATCCCAATTGGGTAGATTTCTTTGTTGTCGCAATATTTTTTTTTGTACGAAATGACATTTGGAGAATGAGACCGACAACAACATTTATCCTTTTTTTGCCTTCCTTGTTGAAATTCGGTTGCTCCTGATTTCTTGGATCACCTCTTCCATCAGTTCAGGTGAATAGTTGAGGTAAGAACGGCCGCGTATCTTCTTTCTTTTTCCTGGATTCATATATAAAACCAAGAAAACCCTGAAAACTAAAAAAAATTGCTCAAGACAATACAAAACTATTCGCAAAATATTGACAAACGACAGTAAAAATGGGTGGTCTAAAGTTGCTACTCGAATTCCCATATTTTGTTCACTTCGAAACGACAAATAAGAAAAGCACCATCAGTATTCACCAGTAAGGTTAGATCATCTTAGAAAGCTGAGTAATTAAGTAATAAACTTATCTTCGGAGAATTGAATCGGCAAATATAGGTTTTGAAGGAAACTCAGAGAACTTAAGCAAAAATTTCAAAAAATCTCCCAATACAAATGAATTTTGACACGAGAATGATAACACTGGAGCTTGGGGTAAACTTTGCTGGACAACGCTTGCGAACCTACTGAAATTTTTTAAAGATTTTAGTTTTGCTCTAACGATCACTACATGGCACATACTACCAGATTCCTTCAATGGTCTAAAGTTGCAACACTGGTCTAAAGTTGTACGGTTTTACGGTATTAGAACTCTCAGGAAAAAAAGGACACATCCCCTTATCGTATCTAGGTCTTCCACTCCTGATTAGTATAAAAGTATTTTTAGAAGTAGTTGCACACAAAAAAAATAAGATGTACTGTAACGAATTTTCTGGTATACAGAGTTTCTGTAGATCGGCGTTGCATACAAATCATGCAGAAATTACCGAAAAGGAGCTTAGAGCTGTAGTTGACTTTATTAATTTATTGCATAAAATTGTAATACAATTCCAAAAAATAAATAAAATCATAGGACATCAAAACAGTTAAATAAAAGCAATAAGCAATCGTGATTGCTCAAAAAAAAAAAAAAAAAAAAAAGAATAATAATAAATAATAATTTTAATTTTGAAATTTTGAATTCAAATTATGTTTTTCGCAATCACGAACTGCGACTGGACCCTACTCATTGGAGTTATTGTTTTTAGAAACGGCTCCTGTCCCCCCAAGCCTCCCCATCCTCCTGGGCGGTTACGTGTGCATAGTTGTTGTGTGTGTGTGTGTGTAGGCTTGTGTGTGTGTGTGCGTAGACCTGTGTGTATGCACGTAGGCGTGTGTGTGTGTGAAGTCGTATGTGTACGTGTGTGTGCAGGACATGGATGCCTCCGACAAGGAGAAGCGGATAGTTCAGGACCGGAGGAGCCGTGCCTGCAGAGGGCCCTGGTCCAAGCTGAAAAAGGAACTAAACGCCAAGGATGGTCAAGTGAGGACAAAAAAAAAAAAAAAAAAAATCTTCAGACGTCTCAGAATGGGTTCTTTAAGAAGTATCGCATGTTACCTTTAACCAAACCCAGTATTAAATGATTGGAGTTGAAATAATAATCTACACCAATATCATTTTTGTAAATGCAAAACCAATCAATGACATAATAGAAAGCAATTTTCAAGTTTAGTTTTTTATTGGAGCCATGGATAATATTATTTTCTGACACTGACGTACGTCTCTATAGAAACCTTAAATGCGAGTAAAATTGAGGAGGGTGTGAATCAAAACTGTAGTGTAGATATGCCTCACATATATGATGTCTGAAATGGATGTCATAACAAAACTTTCTGAGCTATTGCTACTATATTCCACACATGTTCAATCATGCAACAACAATCCATGTTCCGTCTTTCTTGCGGATTTCAATGGGTGTCATAAGGTGGTACACATACATTAGTGATACGGGAAAATCTGTAAGGGGTAAATAGATTAGTTACCAAAAGGCATAAAAAAACCATATTGCTAACCCTAGAATTCAATTATTACAAAACTTGAGTAATACCGTACGATCAACCGCAAGAACTAAAGTATTGCAATGCTTAGTTAAAGAAACTTAGTTTAATTATTTTTTGGTGATATTGAAGAGGAATGCAAACAACATTGCTTTGAAATACCTTCTGGAATTTGCTGCAACTTGTGCGGAAAATAGGTTTTATAACTTAACTTTCCCGGAGAGCAGGTATAGAAACAAGCATAAGGGGCCGTGCGACAATGATGTTACGCTTTGAGAGGGGAGAGGGTTCGTAAAATTGTGACAGTTTATGACAACGGAGAGGGGAGAGGGTAACAAATAGAGGGTAACAAATAGTCTTACATCGCGCCTTTTTATAGCTATGTGCTTATGAAAAACAACTTGACGAGTGACAGAGGGGGGGGGGTAAGGCGAAATATGACATTTTGTGGCAAAGGGGAGAATAGTAGGGGGCGTTAAAAAGTTTTGAAAAAAAGTATGACATTATTTATGAGCAGCCCTTAATGTTGAAGATCATTTCGGGCTGCATTTGACTAAGATAAAGTCAAACATTGATAAACTTTGAAAACAGAAACAGAAACAAAACCGGCGTTTCTTCTATAACGTTCAGAGCCGTTTTTAATATTTAGTTTGTGTAATTTAAACTTCGTAACAAAATATTCATCAATTTTCTTGTTTTTAATATTAATTAGCTGTTCATAATTTAACTTCAACAGTTAAACTTTTAACGCATTTTAATAATAAAGAAGCAAAGGTTGCTTTGCAAAGCTTTAAAGTATTAGAATTAGGATTTTCTTTGAACTTTTCTTCAGCAAATTTCTTGATTTATTCCTCACTTTTCTGCACGGGGAATACTTTTAAACCCCTTTGCGAACTCAATTTTGTGAGGACAGTTTCACGAGTTTTAACGAAAGAAGAAAGAAAAATCTGAAGCATGAGAAGTTTCAAATTCAAAAGAACTGTGCTGTGAAAATAATTAAAAAAAAATAATTAGAATTTTGACCTCTTGAATTCAAATTATGTTTTCCGCAATCACGAGTGTGTTCGTTATTGGCTACTAAATATTGATTTCGTGAATGTTATTACGTCCCTTTGAGCATCACTGACAGTCAAAGTTCCCACGGCAAACTAGTGCATCAAATAACCATAATGGCACCTTAGTGTCACCTACATCTAAAGTTTGAAAATGTGAAGAAAAAAAAAAGGTTCTGATAAAGAAGATTTAAAAATGCTAAGATTCTCGATACGCTTGAACAATTACAAAACGTCGAAGGTAGCGCGACAATAAGTATGAGTGAATGTTCCATATGTACAATTAAAAGTCAAAACAAAAAGATGTCCGTAAAAGTTTAGAACTTAGTTTCAATATTAAAACTTGCAGAGCTGTCTAGCAAAGTAAAAATTATGAAAATGGAAGCTACGCGCGCTCTTGCATTGTGGATTAGTAAAAAAGATCAGGTAGAGGAGATGTAGCCACAAATTGAAACGTTTTAAATAAAAGGTGAAGCGTATTTAAAAATGTATTCGATAAGAATAGCGAGCTGATTTTGGAGCATAAATCATCACTAGTATACTCATTTTTTAACTCGTAAATATTGCTATTGTATCTACTGAACAGTACTATTTTGTGCATCATTTTAATTTTACTGCATGCAGTGCATAACGTGTTGTTTTATTTTATATCTTTTATTCCCATTAGTCATTCATTTTGTGCATCTTAAGTATATTATTGTTGAATAACAGTTTTTTATTTTTTAAATAAAGTTCAGTTCCTTATGGAAGAAACTGTAATGGTTAAGGAATGCTTTAGAGCAGTTTGAGGGATGTTTATAAGTGTCTAAAAGTATTTGGTATGCTTTAAAAAATTTGTATGCATATATTTTTCCACAACGCGAAATTTCAACTTACGCGAGGAATCTTGGAACGCATCCCTCGCGTAAGTCGGGACTCGACTGTATGTCTGTGTGCAGGTATGAGTGTGTGGGTAGTTGTGTGTATGAGTGTTTGTGTGTGGGTGGGAATGTATATGTGTGTGTAGGCATATGTGTTTGTATCTGTGTGCAGGCATGATTGTGTGGGTAGTTGTGTGTATGAGTGTTTGTGTGTGGGCGGGGATGTGCATGTGTGTGTAGGCATAAGCGTTTGTATCTGTGTGCAGGCATGAGTGTGTGGGTAGTTGTGTGTAGGTGTGTGTGTATGTGTAGGCGTATGTATGTGTTTGTGTATGTGTGTGTAGGCGTATGTATGTGTATGTGTTTGTGTGTGTGTGTGTGTACGTGCGTGTATCTATGCGTGTAAGTTTAGGATATTGACGCAACCTGGAGACGGTTTTCGCTAGAGCGGCAGCATCGTGAGGCGGCCGGTCGACGGTGGTACTGCAGAGGGTGCTGGCAGGAAAATAAAATGATAACACATCAAACCAGTCAAATAAAAGCAATAAGCAATCGTGATTGCTCAAAAAAAAAAGTGCTTTTGTATTCAAGATTATTCGAATTTAGGAACAAGAAGTGTTAAATATTTTTTCTTTGCATGCAAGCAAAATTTAATTTTTGTGAAAATTGTTATCTTTGCAAGTCAAACGCCATAGCAAGTCTTTGAAATAGACATATGAATAAATGTATTTAAAATATCAGTGAATCAATACTTTACCGAAAGTTATTGCTGAGAACTCTGTCTAAAAACAAACTCTCCTTGCATTGGGATTTCCATTGCAATGCATATTTTACATTTTCAAAGAATTGTTGAAATCGTAGACAAAACTGCACAGTGGAAATCGTAAAAAAGTTCTCCGCTGAGAGAAATGTTTTTAGAGCTGTGTAGTGAAGCTTCCGAAATATAATGTATAGCGAAACCTTGGATGGTAGGATCAAATGTCTGGAGGAAATAGGTTCTTTTTCCTCGTCATTTACTAAATCTATAAATGGATCACCAAGTACAAAAAATGTCATATACGTTACGAGGGTTTTAGTTTTGGGAGTGATATCTTTTCTTAGCAAAAACTGAATGCAAAACTTTCTTTATTCTTTTTCTTTTTGGGTGTTTTTTAATAATTATTATCTACAGATAAATACATAAGATGAAATTATTTCTAAGGTTCAATCACACTCACAACCGCAGATTTGTTATATAACATTACTTTGAAGCACACATATTTCTGATGTGATGATTTTGAAAATCATGATTTCAACTTTTGATATATACTCAGGTCCGTTTATAACAAGGATGAACGGACCAATAAACATTTAGTTATAGACGAAATTTTGTTATTAAAAGTTAAATAATGCACAGAAAAACACGAAGAGGAGTTGAAATTTTTACATGACGACCATGATTTCTTTATATACAACTTCGATATGAAAGGAAACACCTGTATAAGAAAAACGAAACTGAAAACTAGTTATTTTCTTCAGTTCAGCTACCTCAAGTAACTCCAATTTCGTAATATAAATAAGGTTTTATTACAATATCATGAAAAAGGATTATTACTAATTTTTGTTTAGTAACTAGGTTCAAGTAAAACGTAATAATAGTTGGAGTAAGCTCGTTATATGTTTTCATTAAAAAAATTTGAAGAGGCTAAGGAACACAAATTTAATTAAATACTTCCATCTTGTTGAGAAACGCAGCAGTACAGTGCTGGTCAAATTATTAGACTAAAGAGTTTTTTGTTTTGTTTTTTGTACATTATTTGTACTAAAATCTACCTACCAGGAACAATCTCAATCAGCTTAAACAGTTCACTAGTTCTTTTCATTAGTGTGTTCTGTTATGTTTAAAGTTAGTTTTAGGTAATTAGTGATTATGTGTATGTAAGTATATATAATAGTAAGTATAAACAATTTTTTATCTCCTTTTTTAAAAAGTTAAGAAATGGCGTAAACCTTGTGAAAAGTATGGCAAAAAGACTTAAAATGCTCATCAAGAACAAGGGAATGCATACTAAGCAATAAATAATTATTTCACTGTTCGTTAATGTGTCTATAGTTATGTAATCAATAAAGAATTTGCTTTAAAACAGTCTTAGTCTAATAATTTGGCCAGCACTGTATATACATAAGAAAAAAAAAACGCACTTAGCGGTAACTTAAGAAAGATTATCAAATCTTGTAAAAAAGCACTTCTAAAATTTTTAAGATGTAAAACAGCACAAAATAACTAAAAGTACAAATAAAAATTATATAATTAAGCAAAATCTTCCTTCAGGGACTAAACAAGCCTACCTTTTCGCTTACCAACTGCGATTTTCTAGCATAAGTAACACCCCTCCCCTCTCAGCTAGATTACTCTGCAAATTGTTTCAATCGTACCTTTTTCACAATTTGACAACTTCTTGTAAACGACATACGTCTCTTTTGTGTAAAAAAGGCATTAGTTGATATAAAGCTGATGTGAAATTCATTCTTTCAAACTGTTGTAATATTTACATTTATTTTTTAATAAATTAAAGCAGTTATGCTAAAAAAATTAATTAATCCCAGTAAATCCTAATAGTTTTGGTGGACACTTACTTATTTAAAAAAAATAATTTACTACATATTGTTAAAAATTGTTGTACTGTCACAATGTGGTAATTGAGGTTGTAATTACTGGAACATGTTTTACGAAAATAAAAAAAATGTTTTATAGCAAACCGAAAAAATATTCTGTTTTAACTGAGACCGAAGACTTAACCACATTCTTTATCACGTAAAATTCTAATACGAAATAGAAAAGTACAGATTAGTTAAATTTCCGACATGAATTCCAAAATTCTGGAAAAATTGTTCGGATTCAAGAAGGAAATAACTAATTTAAAAGCATTGGAAGAATACATTTAGCTATTCGTATTTTTTATTGTGGAGTGATTCTTATTTGTTAGTTTGCGAATTTTCAGAAGCATTACATTTTTAAACTCTGGTCTGCAGTGAATTTAGTTTTACACCAATCGAGAAGTCGCAAAATGTCGGGAAAAAAGGAATTATTTCGCTCAAATGTCTCAGACATTGATAAGTTAAATTACAAACTCAAAACAGTCTTCTAACGAAACTTTGTATTTCTATCCGGTAATACCTTGACTTTTTTCTATATTCATTAGACTGGAATGAACTACATGTGTTACTATATAGTAAAACACTACCAGATAGGTAGCACTAAAAACAAAGTAAATACTTCACCATTTCACTTCGCCCCACATTCAACTACTCCCATCTTAATGCTAGAAATAACTTCATTTTCCGAAATCTTATTTTAAATTACCAAGTGATTGATGATATGACATCAAAGTTTTAGAAGTTGCTTTTTTGTTGCTACTGAAAAAGACCCCTGACACATTGTCTAATTAATTGTTTCCTGGCTTAATTTGTTCATTCTAGTCCATAAACGAGTGTAATATATTTTAGCCAATTAGGAAAACATTATAATTAATTTTTCTGAGAAGAATTGCGATGCAAATGTTCGGCATCTACATGTTTATTAAATCTTAACTAATATTTTGTGTAATAATTGATATTTTATGCATGCAGAAATGATTTACCGGACATTTTCTCTGCTGCGTTTTGAATGATTTGTAAACAATTATAACTACAGAAAAATAAAATAGCAATTTGTATTCTCAAGGAATAAATATTAAATGTGAACAAATTGTAAGTAGTTATAGTATACGCAGTTAGAGTCATTGCTCTTAATGTTTTATTTTTAAAGATAACACCTGAAAAAATGCACGAAAAGGCTTTATATATTAGCTAGTGATACCAGCACGGCTTTGCCCGTAGTAGAAAATTAAAAGGTCATTTGGTTCGCCTGTATATCTGTATATTTACAAATCATGGATGATGAATTTCTCGCCAATTTTCTATGTTAATTTGCTCGTAAATGTCATGATAATTTGCTCGTCCATGTTATGGTAATTTACTCATCCATGTTATGATAATTTGCTCAGTAAAATGTTCTTAAAATTGAAATAGAAAAAGAACAAAATCGAATTTTCAAAAAATCGCTTCGAGGTGCACTATACACCCCCATACTACAAACTAGTTTTATTCCAAATTTCATGAAATTCGGCCTAACGTTCTAGATGCTATGCGCGTCGCAGAGATTCAAACTTCCATACAGAGAGAGATCCAGACAGACTTTCAGCGTTATTATTAGTAAAAATTTTTTGCTTTCTCTTAGAGATTAACACATTTCTAATAACACATCGTATTTTAAATCCTTTGAAAGCTTTCACTTTATCACTTGAAAATATGTAGTATTATAAGTAGTTACTCTTTTCTACATTTAACTAGAATGTGAAGTTACGATTGCATTAACTATTAAATTATACATTTGTCGTTCGAATTAAGCTACAGATATAAAGGTTTTTAGCTCGAAACATATATTTTGTACATAATAGCGTGTTGATAAGGAATGTCGTTTAATTTCTGAAAACGTTGTATGCATACAAATTGCTATTGCATGCATTTAATGTTTTGCAACATTAAACGAGCAATACACAGCAATTGCTCGTTAAACTTTATAGTTACCATATTATACTTTTTTTTCCAAATCAAACAACCAAAACTTAGATGTAAGGAAATTTTCAGAGTTCAAAAATTAGAATTTATGGATTCTCTTCGGAAAGGCTTCCTTTGTTGATGCTATCTCAGTAAAAGTGTTACTGACATTTCTTGCCTCTTCCGATCTCACGATGCAATTTTAATTGCACAGCCACTTTACCCAAAAGTTTCCTGGAGTAGGTATTCAAATCCGCAGTTCCGCTCATCGAGATAGAGCACAAATTGGCAGAATTTTCTTGCTTTGGGATTCTTTCTTTAAATAAGTAATTCAGCAATAGAAATTGTACTCAGAGGGTCCGTCTTTATACGCGATTTGGAAGCTATTTTAGTCGAATCCACGCCTAGCTCTGTTCGATTTTTAACGGCAGTTTGTATCTACATCTACTCCTATAACGTTGGATATAGAGGAGGGTGGCCCAATGCAGGTAGGTTAACAAAGAACACTCAAAAATTGTAGTTTTTTGGATTTAAATCGAAACAATATCGGTTTTATTTCCTAGGCGGGTTTTTGAACTTCAAAACAAAAGGTGATTTTTTCATTTTTTCAAACCCAATATTTATTTATTATCAAACATTACAATCACTTGAAAAACTCGCTTTGCCCTACAAGGGGGCACAAAGCGGATAAGCTTAACTAATTGTGATTTGGTACATTTGCCAATCAAATATGAAGTTATTAATGATTAAATTAATTGACTAGCTACCTGCCATTATAAAAATATATATAAAAAAGTTATACTTATCCAATTTAATGTCAACACAATTGTTTATAGAACAGAAAGAAATAACTGATTAAATTTAATAGACTAATTAATTGCTATCATAAAAAATAACTTTTTAAAGTTCCACTTATCCTATTAAAATAGAAAATCTAAGTGAGCGCATGTGTCAAGAAAATATAAATACTATATACATGATTAAATTCTATACCCGCTTTGCCCGAAGGCAAGTTTTTTTATTTCTATAATTATAGCCTAAATTTAAAAAAGAAACAAACGAAATGACCATCGTAGTTTGTAGGTGAATGGTGTCAGAATAACGTAATATTATTGATATATTAAAGAATAAACTGGTCCTCGACTAATCACAAGTTACATACCTGCATTTTTTTTTAGATACGTATCATTTTTCTCATTTTAAATCTGGTTACGCCATGCCGCTTCACTGTAACTTCGCTGTGACTGATTGAGACTCGGGGGTGTTCTGGTAAACACGACATGCACAGACATCGTAGCTTGCACACCATGCGGCAGCATACGAATGCCTATCCGCTTACTGGACAACACTACTCCTATACATTTCAAGTAAAGCACGACAGTGGATGTTTTTTTTTATAGTTTTTAATGGGAGTCGGTAATAACAGCTTCATTATTAGCCACTTTTCTTTCAAATTGGGACGACTTTTCTTCATTAAATGTACTAAACGATAGATTTTTTTCAATTTATCGAAATTAGTAATCGTAAATACACGAATAAACGTAAGTTATATATTTTTAAGAAAATTTGTTCATTAAAACTATCTTGATTTTGGTTTCAAATATTTTATCAATTACTCAATCCCTTTTTGCAATGTCATTAATTTGTTTTTTGAGGAGGAGATTAGATGACGATTCCCAAATGATTTTTATTAGTTTTTTTTTTTTTTTCATTTAGCTGCCCTGTCGCAGGACAACTGCTATTCTTTCCCTTTAATTTCAGGTTATTTTCCTCTTTTTTTTTGTATTTTATTTGGTTAGGAAAGGAGTTTTTCCCTATTGATTAGGATAACTCTCTTTGTCAGTGGACTTGCTCCATTCATTGGAGTTTGTCCTTTAAATTTATATTAGTTATCAAAGTTTTCTTAGTAATATCGAGTTTTCCCAACATGCTTCAGAATTTTTATATCTGATTCGTTCTTCTTGACACTACCTTTTACATAGAAAGTATTGAAATCTCAAAAAGAATTTCCCTCAAATTTCGTTCTCAATTTCCATTTTACTCATCTCCGAATAAATGTTGAGTTATTTTTTTTTTTTGACCCATCCGCACGTGCATATGTACCTAAGAACATATGGATAGTCAGAATGAACATTTTGATGATCCCTGGGTAAATTTGACTACATTGTTGTATCAAATATATAATAACTTTTGAACAGATAAGAGTGCAATCACACTTATCAGATACAAAACCCAGTAACATTTCAGCCTCCTCGAAAATCAAAATATTGACTTAGATATCTATCTCAAACAGTCCCTACGCTTCCAATTAAGCTATACAGCACTTTACTTGAATTCTTTAATTCTAACCACTCACAGCAAATGACTTCTTCTATCCTCTTTGTATAAACGACCATTTGAAATTGGCCATTGAGAAGGGCATAACGGAAGTGCTGCCATCATTGACTAAAAGATTTAATCAACCGTAGCTTAAAGATTTCGCTTCAGAAAATTTAACCAAAGTGATATTCTTTTGCCCCCGCACTTCCAGTTTTGGAAGGGAAGAAAAGTTGTAAATCTTAATCATTAACTTGTTCTTTTGATGCATGAAGTATTTTCGCGTATTATGTTTGGATGGGATATTAGGAAGAAATTATGATATGTGCGTGCTTTTATTTTCCTTTCAGCTGCAGAGCCTTAGAAACAACTGATTACATTTTGTAATTAATTGTTTGTTGGAAGTATTTTGTTCCTTTGTTATTGACAATTATAAAACTACTATATATTAGGAGCACTAGAAGAAACCTAAGTTTCAAATAAGAAAGTAAAAAAGAGTAATTAAATTAAAAACAATGTTTTAAAGCCTGCCTGCTATCCTGGATTGCGAAAAGTTTGTTCTGTCGGAAACTAATTCAGTTTTTTTTTTTTAGTTTTCTTTCTTTTTTTTTAATTTTCTTTTTTTCTTCGTTATTATTTTTTTAAATTTATTTTTACCGGCTCTGCAAGCTGCGATATACATTTAAGTGAAATGTGCCCATCATGTTTTAGTCTTTTTCTGGGAGTTCAAACGACTTCTGTTTTTTCTTTCCTTTTTTTCTTATGTTACAGAATTCAATGAGCTGATGCCTCTTTGGATTACTGAAAACTCGGATCATCCGGAAAAAACCTTACCGATTTGATTTCATAGTAATGACAGCAAAAGGATGTGTACATCTTTATTTTTGTGGCAACTTCAGTTTCTAATAGACAGGAAAAGGAAAGATGATTTCATTCACAAAACAAACTGTCATGACGCCAAATTTTTCATACTCATATACTCTCAAAGAGTTTTTTTTTTTTTTGGACACAATGCAGGAAATTTTATGTTTCAATTCAAATAGAAAGGAAGAATTCATGTTGAAACATTGAAATTACGTTTTAGTTACCCCAACTGACCCTAAATCTGCATCACGATTGTGCATTGTAAGTGAAAGAAAAAGGCTGGGCTTATTCAAATTAGATCAAATACAGGTTCCTGTAACATGGTACTTTATCTTTGTTGTGTGTTGTTATTTCTTTTTAAACGAAAGAGATTTAAAAAAAATATTGAGATAGTAGAAAGACCATATTCACGAAGAAGTTTTCTTTTTGTCAAAAATCAAAGACTTTTAAATAAACTTCATCAAAAGACTAGAGGTCCGCCGTGAGAAGGTAAAAAGCAGTTTCTGCAGAAATGAGGTTTGAGGTATTTAAAAAAAAAACGTGTTTTATGTTCCATACTAACAACAAGAAAATGTTGATATGTGGGTTATTCTCGAAAAAATGTCCCGTGCATAACGCTAAGTTTTTTATTTTATTCAACTAACTATTAACTAAATATGAGATTAACTGTTATGCTTTGATAATATATCAAAGCATGTATTATTACCCCAACAGCATTATTTTTTGAAGGCTTTGGTTAGCTGGATAAAATGAAAAACTTAGCGTCATGCGCGGGACATTTTTTCGAGAATCGCCCATGCGACGTATTTTTATTGCTTCATTTTCTGTGGAATCCAAATAAACAAGCTTGTACAATATAGTAAAGCTATGGTACAATAGATGACTGAAATGCGAAAAAATTAAAATTGAACACAAACTCTCGATAATCCGCGAGTCGTTTAACAATCAGGAACATCTATTTCCGTAGCAATAAGGAAATATCAATGGCGTTTTTTTTAAATTTTTTTTCTCCAAAAGTATTAAATTTAAACACAGTGTTTTTTGTTTTGTTTATTTACTTATTTACTAGTGGTATCCGCACGAGTTCGCCCGCAATAGAAAAACTAAAAGGTCTTTTGGTTCGCCTGTATATTTACAAATAATGTATGGTGAATTTTCTCGCCAATTGGATTGTACCCATGTTACGGTTCCACGTTATGATAACGTCGTATCTCGCCAATTGGCTTGTGCCCATGTTACGGTTCCACGTTATGATAATTTCGTAATTTACTCGTCCATCTTATGATAATTTTGTTCTTGAAATTGGAATAGAAAAGGAACAACATCGAATTTTCCAAAAATCGCTTCGAGATGCACACCTCCATGTACAAACTAACTTTGTGCCAAATTTCATGAAAATCGGCCGAACGGCCTAGGCGCTATGCGCGTCACAGAGATCCTGACAGACAGACATAGATCCGGACAGAGATTTTGACAGACAGAGAGACTTTCAGCTTTATTATTAGCAAAGATTTATTACGCTTTCTTCATCGAACATTCACTTGTTCTTTATTGTGTTAAGTTCTGCTGGGTAAAACACAGAGCATTTTTACTGTAAATATTTTAACTGTTTGTAGAAAGTATTATACATCATTAGGGGAATGTTGCCGTCAATGAACCGGTTCCATGACTAGACTGCGAAGATATCAGCACTAGAGTTTGAACAGACGCGTAATCAGTTTTAGTACCTTTCTTTGTCTGAAAACAATGTACTGCGTAGTCGTAAAGTAGTTAAAATTATTTCATCATATTGTAATCGGTCAGAAAAGATTTCTACCATTATCTCACTAATTATTGAGATTTTCATTTAGTTATAACATACTTTAAATATCACTGATCAATTAAACGAAAGCATTGACTGAAAAGAGTGGCCTTTTCAAATACAATTCTCCATACTTCATGTTTCACCTAGATTCGTCACAGCCGTAACACCTATAAGAATGTTCAAAATGACAAGGTTGCTATCATTGGAACGCTAGGAGTTTTCACGAATGGACCACCTGAACAAGTGGTTCATTCATGGAAAATCTCTAATATTGTTGTAATTTCAGCTCAATTACCTTTGAAAGTTGCTCATTTGTTTTAAAATAAATATGATAATAAAAAAAATAATTTCAGTAATTCATGAAAACTCTTGTACTTTATTATATTTTAAATCAAATTTTTTTGTAAAATTTCTTAAAAATTTAAAGCATAACAATACTACTTTAAATACTTTTGCTGTTCTAGAAAAATGCAAATTAGTAAAATATGGGCAGTGGACAAGTGAGTGTACGTAGCGTGCTACAGTAGCTTACAGAAATGGTATGGTGGCACGGACCTTAACGAAGTCTGTCGAAAATACAGTGGTGGACAAAATTATAAACTCAATTTTTTTTTAAATTTTGTTTCAATTACAACATGACTCAGTTTAAATTATTTTCATTGAAGTAAAGATGAGTAGTTGAAGAAATAGGTCTAAATTTGGTACATCTTATCAATTAAATTAAAAAATTCATAAAATTAGAAAATTTGCAAATTTAATATTTTATCATTACGTGAAACCTGGACAAACGTATAAACTCAAAGGTAAAAAATCCAGGATTAAGAGAAAGTTTTGTTCGAAAATGTTAATTTAACGCCATAAAATGAATAACTGTTGCCATCAGTGATTGCTAAAAGTTTTGTTTTTGGAAATTTATGAGAAACATATAAATGCATCGCTGGACAAAATGATGAACACTTTTTTTTTTCAATCATAATTTAATTCAGTTAAAAAATCTTTTGTTCCAGTAAAGATAAATAATTCTCTCAGCATGGTAAAGCAGGATTGGCATTTCTTAATGGAAGATAGAACGCTGAAGATTACCAATTAATATTGGAAGATAATCTCTTACATTTTGCTCATCTGATTCCAGGAGGTAACTGGTTATTTCAGCAAGATAACGCGAGTGTACACACAGCGAAAAGTACAAAAGAATGGTTCAAGCGCTGGGGTATCAAGGTTATCAAATGACCAGCTCGTAGTCCGGATCTTAATCCGATTGAAAATCTTTGGGGGACCACGGTTCGCAAAATTTATCATGATCGGCACCAGTACCAAACCACAGAGGAATTAAAAAGGGCAATACTTTCAGCATGGAACCATATGCCACTGCAGCTGTTAGAAAATCTTGTGAAATCTACATGCTCAGCCGCATATTCGAGGTAATTCAGAAAACTGGGGGCCCAACTCGTTTTTAAAAGTTTGTAGTTTACACTAATGACTAGATTTAATGCAGTGTTAATTTTTAAAACATTTCAAATATTGATTTTTTCTCTCAATTTATCCTTGTTAATAGCAAAATTACATTTTTCTAAATCTATGCTTTTGTTTTACTGAAGTAATTGCAAATGCAACTTAATTAAACTCAAAAAAAAAAAAAAAAAATGTGTTTATGCAGTATTGTAAGTTTGTAATTTTATAATTCATCCTTGGTTCATTTTTGGACATTAAAGGATTAAGTATTTGAATAAAATTCTACTAAACTTCAGAGTTTCTTACTTTTGAGTTGATACTTATGTCCAGGTTTCATGTATTATAAAAATATTAAAGTTGAGATTTTTTTAATTAAAATATTTATTTTATACAGTTAATGAGTTATACTGAATTTAGGACAATTTAGTCAGTTCTTTATCTTTACTGGAACAAAAAGTTTTTTAACTGAGTTAAATTATGATTGAAAAAATGAAAAAAAAAAAAAAAAAATAAGTTTATAATTTTGTCCAGCGGTGCATTTATATGTTTCTCATTAATTTCCAAAACCAAAACTTTTAACAATCACTGATGGCAACATTCATTCATTCTATGACGTTAAATTAATATTTTGGAACGAAACTTTCTCTTAATCCTGGATTTTTTACCTCTGAGTTTATACTTTTGTCCAGGTTTCACATAATGATAAAATATTAAATTTGCAAATTTTCTAATTTTATGAATTTTTTAATTTAATTGATAAGATGTACTAAATTTAGAACTATTTCTTCAACTATTCATCTTAACTTTAATTAAAATAATTTAAACTTAGTCATGTTGTAATTGAAACAAAAGAAAAAAATATTGAGTCTATAATTTTGTCCACCACTGTATAGAGTGCTGAAAGTAACTTCAAACAGCCGCATGGAAGATAAAAACCGGTTTGTCGTTACCTTAATCACTTATTAGAAAGTTAGGCGAAAAGTCCTCCGAAATAGGAATATGATTAGTGAATCATATTTTGAAACTAGAAAACACGGTTTTGGAATTACTTCCGAATAATTGGGGGAATTGACCTGTCAAAAGACTGAGGAAAAAAACATGTCCGACAGATTTAATTAAGGCAAAAAGTCTGTTAATACTATATTCTTTGGTATTTTCAGACTTAAAACTTCTGGTTTCAGTAATAAAAAATGGTCAATAAGTTCTTTCATACACTGTTAAAAAAATTTCCTGAAAATAACGGATCAAGTACCGGCAGAAAAGTTGCCGTAAATATTACGTTTCCGTTAAATTATTTTCCGTGACTTAGCAGAAGTTTCATTTCTCATTTTTCCGTTTAGTTCTGTTCTTCCGTTTATAAATTTTCCGTGATTTATCGAAAATTCCATTTCTCTTCTTTCCGTTGATCTATTTTTCCGTTTTTAAATTTTCTGTGTCTTTACAGAACTTTCGGTTCTTGATTTTTCGTTCGCTATTTTTTCGTTTTTCATTTTGACATATTTTACTGAAATTTCATTCTCGTTTTTTTATCCTATCTTTAAAATGATGTATAGTAAAAAAATAGATAACCATTCAAAAACTATTATTTTTTTTAATTTGTATTTATTACTCAAATATATTTTAAGTGAAAATTTTGCTTGAGAACTTACCTACCATACACCTTCAGATGAATCAAATTAATCAAATAGTAGCAGCAGAAAAATTGATGGGTTTGAATATTGTACCAATTATCCCTGCTGATACTGTTCGATATTCCCTTCGTCGTACATTGTCTGGGGTGGCGTGGAAAAGCATATATGAAAAGTAGAATATTTTTATTTGAAGAATGAGTCAAATAAAATACCATTAAAAACCGGTTGACTTTATCATGGAATAATATACATGATTGGAGAGTATGCCAATTTACTGTATTTAAAAGCAGAATCATTGACATACACGTGAAGAATCTTTGGCTCAGATGATGTATACCCCCCCCCCCCGGTGATTTCCGCATTTTTCACTCATTGGAATAGCAACATAGATTTTTAGTGCATAATCATTATACTTAGGTTAAACATATCAATCAGTTCGTTTTACCCGAAATGTTTTTACAAGAAACTTGCAATAATCTCAAATGTTGTTGGATGAGATCCTAATAAAATAAATTAAGTAATTCATATTTATTATTATAAATGAAATCCCGAAAGGATTAATGAATGTTTCCAGATTTCTAAGTAGTCAAGAAAACTTATTCTTGTCAAAATTTTAATCGTATTTTCAAAGATTAACAATCTGCTATGCCTTTTGGAAAAAAATATAACAGCAAGAAATACTTTTATTTAGAGATTTAAAACGTTTACTTTCAATCTGTCGAAAAAAAAAAAAAAAACTGAGTGATTTTTTTCTGTTTTGCTTGCACACCACGGTAAACTCCGGTTGATACGAAAACGTTTTAATGACTTTCAAGCATACAATGCGTTAGAGCAAAAACAATAACTTTATAATAGTTCTATAAATTCTAAATCAGCTACCATCGGAATTCTATCAAATGCATATTGACAAGAAAAATACATTTGTATATTAACATGTACAAAGATATTCAACAATACTTACATGTGATCAGTGGTGCTAAATTTAAGTATCTCCATTGCATCTGGATATAAGTAATCCAATAAATAGCCTTTATTTTAAATGGAAAACACAAGATCCTAAAACTATCCTCACCGCTAGAACAAATAATATGACTAACGAATAGAATTGTTCGAAGTATTGAGCAAAAATAGTACACCGCAATAATATTCTAATACTGACTCAGTAAAACCCACAACAAATCACCAGGGGGATCAAAACACATCTGCCTGTCTGAAAATGACGCGAACATTTTTCCAAACCTACAAAAATCAAAGGCGTAAAAACAATTTCGACATACTAATATATTACTCTCCAGACATGAAATAGCAAGCTACCTATTTTGTCTACGACATCTGAACTGTTATTCTAAATAAGCTTTTAATTAACAACATGTAACAGTGCGATTTAATAAGCACTATCAAAAAGTGACGTTTATCATAACTTGAAGGCTAATCAGAATACTAACAAAGTACAGCACAGTGGCAACCATAAAAATGGAAAAATTCCGTTTTCGTTATTTTCTTTCGTGATATTTCTGTTGTGGTAAGGAAAAAATACGTTTTGAAGCTATTACGGAAATATTCTGTTAAAATCAGTCAGAAAACTTCCTGAACTTTCAGGTTTTTTTTAACAGTGTATTTTAAAGAGCATGTACAATCTTGCGTCGAACGAAAATTTTCAAAATGGATTTAGCAAAACTCCCAACAGTTCAAAAGAGGTTGAAAAGATATTATCTAAGAACGGTGTTGCACAGGTTGGAAAAATATCAAGTGGTGAATGTGGTGCGATGACAACAATTGTGTGAGTTTTGGGGTCTTTTTACGTTCCTCTTGTACGAAAATAAAACATTTTAATAAAATAAATACATTTTTTTCTTTAACTTAAATTGTTATTTGTAGTGTTTATTGACCACTTGTTATAAATATTTGTAAGTTACGCATTGACTTTTTAATTTGAGAATGTGGTCCATTGATGGAAACTCGATAGTCCACCCATACAACAACCACGACATTCATGGCTACCAACCGGTAGCCATGAATGGACCACATGCTAAAATATTTATTTAAATTTTCTTTCTTTATTGTGTACATTTATCATGAAAGTAAATATTATTATTAAAAGAGAAATATACTGAGAAATTGTTTCTATAATTAACGTGAAATTTGAGTTGGATTTCCTTTCTAAAAAAATCGAAAACTGTTATGTGGTTCATTGACGGCAACCTTTCCCTATATAGCTAAGTTTTTGAGGAACAACAATTTTTCTCTTACTAATTCCTCAGTACCTGGACGACCGAGCTTCGCTCGGCTTTAAAAGGATTATTTTTTTGTCAACTCGTGTTTTTTTAAGGTTCAATACTTTTCCAAATATACTCGAAAAGCTTCACGTTAACGAAATATTAAGCACTCGACTTTCTTATAACACTAAAGTACCAAACAAAGAAGATTCTGAATGTAATTAAATCAACATTTTGCTTTAAACTATCTGTTACATTTGTTTCCACTACACAATTTTCTTGTCAGTAATTAAAATATTTTGACCTTGGAGCCAGTTTTGCTATGGTGAAATCGGTTTTTAACCGAATACTTCCTTTTATACTATGATGCGTTTCATGATTTTATCCCAATCGAGATTTTCCTTTTGAATAAGTACTTTTATGTAGTTGGTCACTTTACGTCAAAAAATGCTACATACAGCATGACATCCATCAAAACTGATGATTCACAAATCATTCCAACAAATGATAACAACTGTCTTAACAAAACATAAGACATGCGTTTCTTCGAAATAAAATTTAGATGCGTTATTTAAAAAACATGTTAAACTATTTGAAGTGTAAAAAGAAAACAAATAAATAAAATAAAATAGGGCGGTCAAGCAATAGTTTCACTTAAAAAAGAAAAAAAGCCTTACATCGACTTACATAATGCTTTTGAATTTGTTTTCAGCCAAGTGTGTTTGAAATTAACCAAAGTGACCAATATCAGCCAAACCTGGCAACCCTAAGCAAGTTTAAAATTTTAATGCGAGAAGACACAAGTTTTCATTGTAATGGTTGCAAATCGTCTGCCTGATGCGTCAATTCACAGTTTACTTCAAGGCTTAACTTAATTAGACTTTATATCAAAAATGATTAAAAAAAACTGTTTTTTGCAAAAAATCGCGTTTTTACAAAAAAAAAAAAAAAAAAAAAACACTGATGTAGATGAACTTGGAATGCAGAACTACAATTAAATCCAAAATTTCATCCAAATCGTTAGAGCCGTTTCCGAGATAAGAAATATAAATATATATACATACCCACAAGAATTGCTCGTTTAAAGATATAAGATTTTAGCCTTTTTGTGGTTTATCTGCTATTTTCATTATCTGCGACGCTTTTGCCGTGGATAATCGGGAGTTTACTGTAATTTGCAGTTACCTTCCCAGGGTAAAGGTGTGGCCAAGACGCTGCACCTAAATGTAATATTGCACAATTCATTTAGTCCAAGGAAGCATAGGAGTACTAAAGAATCCGCAGTAAACATAATTTACCAATGATTGCAATCTCCTTTCTTATTTGGCTAAAACCCATTTTAAGCACCCTGCATTCGCAAGTAATTGAGCATTGCAGATAAAAGTACGAGCGCACAATTTTGTAATTTTTTCTCTCTAGGGGAATATCAGTAAAAGACGGAAATGCATCATTAGGGAACAAACTACAGTTTTTAAACACTGAATGCAGCTCTTTATTATGCTAGCATTAATGAATATGGCACGCCATTAGGGAATATACTATCTTTTTTTTTATCGTCAGCTTCACAGGAGGGAAATATTTCACCGTTGTATGCAGCTCTTTAAGTAAGATTGTACGGTCATATTAGTAATACGGTTTATGACTGTGATTAAGCCTTCTATATTTACGGTGTTTGAAATTGCATATTAAAGCATGGCTAGTATTCTGATTAGTTAAACTTGGAAGCCTTCTCTGGATGTCAGGTTAACCCGGTCAGGTTAAGCATGAATATGTTTAACGTGAATAACTTTTTCAGTATGTTTGTTGGACTTGTCCTGTTTGATGTATCTATAGTCAAATATGATGACGACAAATCATATTTGAATGTCAGGGAAACAACCTTTTTTCACTCATCATAAACTGGATCAGCCTAAAAGTGGTTTAGAGTGAAAATTTGATAGATTGCCTCACACAAGAAAATGCCAGAGGTTTATGACAGTTATTAGTAACCAACTAGAGTCTATTGCACTAGTCTTTAGGTGCGATTTTTCTTTTAATATTTTCCTATTTTCTTTTACAAGTGGGAGATTACTTTAACATATATTTTTTGAAACGACTATTTTTTTCTCTCTTAATGATGGAGACAAAAGCAGTTCTTGTCTCTTCAAAACTTACATTTTAGCTCATAGAATAAAACGGTTGTAAGTTAAATTTATTTCTTCTTAACTTTTAATTCATTTTTCAAAAATATGAGGCTTCTTTAATGCTTAAAAAAACTTTTACTAGGAATGAGGAAAAAAGAAAGATAGATTAAGCAAATTTGCCATTTTTAAAATGCATTATATACACTGCTTAAAAAAGTAGGGAAGCACATGGTTTTAACAAAATTAAGAAAAATATAATTCCGGAAACTAATTTCCAATAAAGCATCCATGTTTTCAGAAAACATGAGAATAAAACGTAAACTTCGGAAAAAAATCAACGTTTCTGTCGTCGCAAAGCAGAAAAAGGATGCAAGTGCAGAAATCGCGATTTAACAGAAGGGTCTGTCCACGGTGACTGACGTTACAATTTGACTCTATTTTTAACTTAAAAATTCAGCACTGTCTTGAATTAAATTTTGTTTCTTCTGAAATTGATCTAAAATATCATGATATGGTACATTACTACCCCCACACTTGTTTTCAGACTTGTAGAAAATTTTTTTTGTATGAAATTAAGGGGAATAAAAAAACGTGACTGATCTTATGCAGAAGAGCAGAAGAGACATTGAAAAAAGTGACACATAGTTTAAAATTCTCTTCAAACTAATAACGTAAAATCTAAACAGATTTCTTCCCCTTAAAATAGAGTTTTTACACTTGACGAAAACACTTTGTTTTTATTGAAATAACTTAAAAACTAAAAGTATAAAAATTATTTGACACCCGTGACTGATGATACAAAGATTTTGTGACTGATGCTACATTTACAATAAATTGCTGTAGTTATAAATTACTTCTCCTTAAAAATAAAATTAGCATTTAAAATTGTAAAATTGTATTCAAAATACTAGAAAAGTTCATTTATACAGTTTTAAAAATTATATTTTTGATGTTTTTCATAAAATAAAAAGTAATCTTGCCTCTACTACATCTAGTGCGCTAAATATTTTATTCTTTTCTCATGTGAATAATAAATTTCAGCCACATTGACAGGCTATTTTCAATGTTTTACTGCTTGAATTTTAACAATAACTAAATACTCCTCTAGTTTTCAATTTCATTGCATCTTACTTCTCGTGATACAATTGTTTGTCATATTCTTCAAAAACCCGTTCTCCAGTTGCAGTCAACAATTTCGGAGCATGTTCCGCTGGAAGTGATTCCCTCCTTTACTGTAAAAAAAGGGTTGTTGCTTAACACCTGTTACAGCTTCTGAATGAAAAAAAAAAAAAAAAACTGCAAGTCGGATGGTGATAGCTTTGAAATTTGCATGAAGCTGTGATGTTTAGAAGTATTTCTGTATCGATGATGTAGCACTTTTATTCAAATGTAATAGAACTAAGATTATCTGTTTATCAAATTTCATGCCAGAAAATTATAATATATATATATATATATATATATATATATATATATATATATATATATATATATATATATATATATATATATATATATATATATGTGAAGCTATGACAAAGAGCGCTTTCAATGACTAACATATTTTACCACGGTTTCATTATTTTAAAGAGGGGCAACGCAGCTGCTAATTTAGACCTGGGACTTCAATACCCTAAATTTGTTCGATACTTGTTTTACTTCTTCACCTAATTTCTCTTTTTAATTTTATTCTAATTTAACTTTGGTGGTTATACTAAGTTTTTTAAAATTATTTTATTTATTTTTTATAATCCGCTCTTTTTATCTTCTACTTTATTTTACTTTTTGTAATTTTCATGTTTTCCTTTATTTCTTAATTTATATAGCCTCCTTTTTTGCCTTTCTGTAACAGTCAATGCTATTTGTGCAATCTGTTTGAGGTTTATTAACGAAAAGAGAAATGTGACTGCTGTTACTGTGATTGATGTTACATATTTAAAATAAGTTTTAAATAATTAAATTCAACTATTTCTAAGTATTTAAGGGATTAATATTAAATATATCATCATAAATGAAGAGAATATGACTTTTTGTAAACTTGGGTTTGTTTTTGTTAAAGCAATGTAAACTTTTATACAATTTTGTGTCTGATGTTACATTAGTAGGAGGCATAGTTTAAAAATATTTGCTACAAGACAATTATAGCAGTTTAAAGTTTCTCTGTTGGTCTAAGCTCTTCCTATATAAACCACATTTCAATTAAAAAATAAGATTTTAGACAATTAATTTCCTTAGTGAAAAAAAATATTAGCTTTTAGAATCGCTAATGCAACGACACATGGGCACTGAGTAGTGTTGTCAAAATTTGCCTAAAAAACTTACAAAAAATGTGTGTTTATAACTTTTTTCAAATAGTTTTATAAAAATAGTCTTTTTTTTTTCATATAAAAAACAAAATTGCTGATGCAGTGAAGTTTTTTACTGTGATGTCCCTAGTTTCATAGACATGCCGAGAAGCCCATTTTTTCGCTGTCTGAGTGGTAAAATTCAACTGTCCATTTCTTTAAATGGAAAATGCCATGACACCGTAGTTTACCGGATTCCATTTTTCGACGTTTTATGGGGGGTCTGGAATTCGGGCAAACACAAGGAACTGTATCATACGATGTTGGAGAGGCATAATTTCATGTTCTTTTCACTGTTCTAGAGAAGTAAAGTTCCCAGTCAAATGTTTTCTGCTTCTTTTTTGCTGTATTGCATTGTAATACACGTGTATACTCCACTTTATGCCTGTGCAAGGCTGCCTCGCGATGGTTTCCTCACTTTTGTGTGCTTGCTCCCCTAATTGTTTTGAGCAGTGTATTTACAAAAGGAATATTCAGTAAAAAAGGCAAAAATTAAAAGCACTGAGTGTGACATAATAAGAATTACTTAATTTAATTTGTAGTTTATTTACTTTTTATCCTTGTTTGTGTTTTTGAGTGTTATTTTAATTGTACAGTAGGTGGTTTGTCTTTAAAACCATTGTGAAATTGAATATGATAAAGTTCGTTCAGCATTCCGTTCTATTTTATAAGCTGTATTTATTTCCTTAAAAATATTGATATTTCTGATAAGAGGGAAAATAAAATTCTCAAGTCAGATTACGAAAATAATCAGGTATCGGTTGATGTTCTTTGGGTTCAAATATAAGGCCATGGTGACTCAATAAGCACATTTAATTAAAAGGAAAAAACACACAATGTAAAATTACACACATCAATAGAACGGCGTCATCTTCCACACATCATACATATTCTTCCAAATTGCGCCAAAAAATGCGCGCGAATGAATAATAAATATATAGTTCTACAAGTAAGAGTTCGTAATGTTGATAGGGATGTCTCTTAAAACTCCACACACACATATATATATATATATATATATATATATATATATATATATATATATATATATATATATATATATATATATATATATATATATATATATATATATATATATATATATATATATATATATATATATATATATATATATATATATATATATATATATATATATATATAATCAACAAGGGTGTGCCTGCAATAAATAATTGTTCAACTCATACAGGGAGCGAAATATTGCACCCTCATCGACACTTGCCACGATCCCGCTGCTCAAACGATTCATGCACGGGTACTGTACTGCATATATTTAAAATTACGATGAACTTATTTTCGTGCAACGTAACTAAAATATACTCTGTGGTAAGTCCCCTATACATATACGAGCCGACGCATCAGCTTACGTTCAACTATTTTGGATCGGAGCGTGTGTTTGAGTGGTTGTCTTTTCTGGCGAGCTATCGCGTTTGGTGATTGTTCACTGAGAGCGATTATTAGCTGCACGTGAATTCTTTATTAAATAAAACATTATTTACTGCAAATTTGGCGAAACACGAAACTTTGCTGTGGTAAGCTCTGCAACAATGAAAAATCCTAGCTCTGCAACAATGAAAAATCCGATCCAAAATGGCTAAACTTAAGCTGATGCGTCGGCCTATCTATATAGCGGCTCTACTTTGTGGTAAACAAGGTCACTAAAGAGCGGGAAAAATAAAGGAAATACTCTTCATAAAATTAACTGAAACTTAACTAAAGGCTTTAGCCGTAATGCCAATAATCTATTCATAAACAAAATGGCAACAATTTAATTTGTTGAGTTATGAATAATCTTAGCTAAACGGCTGTCAAGCTATGTATTGATCGAAAAAAAGAATCGTATGTAGGAGAGAAAAGTAGCTCTAGACATGTAGCATAAAATATTTTGCCAATTTCGCATTAATTCTATACATTATCGATAAAAGCTGTTGCGCTGTCTCCCTTTTTCCAAAAGATTTCATGATGTGACTTCAATTGCGAAAACTGTTTACGAGACAAAGTTCCATGAACCAATATTGATTTTCCTATTCTCCAAAACGCGATAGTGCACGTATTCCGCTTTTTCATGTTTCGAGTCTTTCTCATTTATTATTTCCGAGAAAAGGTTTCCAGTCCTTTACAATAACATTTACCGAAATCTTTTCAAGCCATTACCGATTGTTTACTAGAAATGTTATCATCAAAAACGTAGATGCTGTTTAGTTTCAAGAAGATTTGATCTCTCTTATAGTAGTTACATTAGTTTTTAGCGAGACTGGTTTGAGCTAATTTTAAAATTCAAGACGGATGGTTTAAGAGTTTAAGTTGACCTTCGTTTTCTAATAATTTCTAGTGGGGTAAAAATCTTTTTTCTGTTTTTTTGTTTTTAACAGCAATTGATATAAAAAAACAAAAAACGAATGTGTACCATTTGTTTTCGTAATTATCCTTTTCAAGAATAAATAATTGAAATTCTAGAAGTAATGCACAAAAAAAAGTTGCAAATTAATTCAAATGATTTATTTCACAAAATTCACCATAAAATTGGCGAATTGATTTTAATATAAGTATGGCTATGAGAAAATGTGAAATTTACTCACTTTTCTTGCATCCAAATGTGGAACTGAAGAAATAAAATTTGAATTTACGCATACAATTATGATAAACCATTTTTTAGAGAATTTTCTCAAAATAGTAATTATTAAAGAAACTAAGTTTCGAAATATTGCTCATGTTGAAATATTGTTTCATATTAATGTTAGAACATGTGTACAGGTCTTGATCATAAAAGCATTGTCTCTCAAATTCGAGCACTCGAAAATAGGTGCAATTAATAACGTTTAATTGCACAAAATTTGCTTAAATCTATGAGTAGACTGAAAGAGGGATTTATGCTGCAAAGGTTATCCCATTAATAAAAATCATCGTTATTCTCATATATATATATATATATATATATATATATATATATATATATATATATATATATATATATATATATATATAAGCCAAAATCACTGATCGAGTAACGTCACCTGCAATGAAGTTATTTATGAACATGAACTACTTCACAAATTGAGAATTCTTATTGAATTCAAGACGTAATTTCTCGTAAAAACTTTAAGAGTAAGACGAACGAGTAATTCGAGACTTAATTTCTCGTTATTGAATTTCTCGTAAAAAATTTTTTACGAGAAAATAGTTGAAATTCTTGATTTGTTTTTCAACTGTTGCTAATTTTTTGGCACCAAAAAGAGTTAATGTGCTTCAACCTTCCTGATTTTGCCAGAAAGGAACAATTGCTCAAAGTTATGCGACCCGAAATTTCAACGATCAAAATACCACCAAAAGCGGCAATTTCCCCCCGTCGTACCTTGACGGGTGATTTGCTCAGGGTGAAGGAAAAGGAGGGTGGGACCGTGTCTTTGATCTTTCAGTTTCCCCGCTTCGTGGCTAAAGGAGGGGTGAAACGGCCGTCTCTGACGTCATCCTGGAAGCACTGACTTGCGTATTTCCATAGCTCAATACTGGTTTGCATCTTCAATTTTAATTTTTCTGCTCGCACTGTTTATCGCACGGGCTCCCTTTGCCCGTGCCCTGGGCATGACATTTCCAAGAAACAGGCCCCCTTGGTTTACTTCATCTGTCGGCTCTCGCTGATTGGGTTTAGCAACCTTTTCCTCAAGAATCCAACATTAGAAGGTGGGAGGGCAATGGGAGGGCAATTTTTCATACCTCATTTAAATTATTTTTCAAAAACTATCCCAGTGCTTTGAAATAAATTCTTTAATTCTTAATATTCCTTCCTATACTGTTTTCCCTTTTTCGTTCGGTGAGGGTGGGGGGGGGGGGGTGCAGTTTATAATGAATTAAAAACACAGAAACAAAAATAAAATAACTAATGACTAAAATTAAGAGCAGCTGCAACATAGGTTTTGGTATAATTGGAAAAAAAGGGGTCAGACAGTGATAGGGGTGGACGGGCCCGCCGGCCGATGCGCCCTCAATGCACCTTCGTTATTATTATTTTCTTTTTTGCACCCTCAAATTTGTGTGTGACTTCGTTTTTTTTTCATTCATTCATTCTTTTTTTTCTTTTTTTTTATTTGCACCTCTTCAATCCTGAGCCTCTTCTTTTTCTTTTTTTTTCTTGCTTCCTCAAACCTAAGCTCAGTTTTTCTTTCATCCCTTGAACCTGTGTACCTTCGGTTTATTTATTTTATTTTACTTAATTTTTTACGGACTAAAACCTGTGCACTTTAGGGGTGTCCCCCCCTTAAACCTGTGGGCTTTCGAGGGTTTTTTTTTTTTTTTTTTGAAACCTTTGGGAGTCAAGGTTGGTTCTATCTTGGGGAATCCTGTTCGCCCATGAATAGTTATGGATTTCAGAGTGGTTTTTTAAAAATTACCTATGAATTCAAAATGTTATGCATTTTTTTGTTATTTCATAATCAGTGATGTTTATTGAATGAAATTATTTAAGAATGTAAATTAATTGGAGATTAATAAAAGATATGCATATATTTGATGACTTGTGCATCTTTTAATTTCAATTCGTATTAATTCGTATCGCTTCATAATTATTTCCGTTTTATAGTTGCGTACCTGAGTGGTTATTCTTTATTTTTTTTTCGAGTTTAAAATCTTCTTATGAAACATACTTACCTATACACAAGAAGCAAAATATTTAACAAAAATTGCTTAACATAAGTTCGAAATTTCTTCAATTGAGCATCAAGTCGAAAACATGAAAGGGTTGGCGGTGCATATCTTTGATGTTCAGTTTCATATAACGCATATTTTTCCATCTAGAGTTGCGCATATATTCTACAAATGCAATTATTTCAGTATATGTATTTATTGCAGCTTCTTTCATTTATTTGAATCATAAACACCAGTAATTACATAGTTGATCATACTTTGAATGTTCATCAGTGGTATCCATTTGAAAAGTCACAGCCAATAGTTCTTGGAAATATCAGTTTAAAGTAAAGGTTTGGTCTTAAAAATATTTCATCGGATAATTTTTTGGGGGTTGCGTACCTGAGTGGATTAAAGAAACGTTATGTATCAACCAGCTTCTGATATTCCGTACTTATTCCTCTATAGTTATTTTAGTATTCTGCAAAAATAATATTTTAATATATGTATTTATTGTAGTCATTTATGTACACAGCTATTTGCATTTTGAATCAACATAGTAGTTACAAAATCTTTCCATTATACACGAGTAACAGTACTTGGGAAATGTCTGCTTGTAATAACAGTAATTGCTTTAAAAATGCTTCATGAGATATTTAATTTTTTTCATAAAAGACGTATAAATGAAGTATTACCATGTGGTAATCAGTTTCTGAGTATTTGTATTTTTCCCTCTATGTTGTTGTATATATTTTATAAATGTAAATATATAACTATTTTGAACTAATATAGTTGCTATATATTATTAAATTCAATCATTATTCATTCAAAAATTCGTTTTTTACTTCTTAGAATTAATATTAATTTATTATATTATTAATATTAATCATGATTCTTTCTCTCTTCTACAATTTTTTGAAAATAAACTTTAAAGTAAATGAATAACAGTAATTTCTCTTTCAAATCAGGAAAAGATTTTTTGTAGTAGTTTACGAATTTAATGACTCAAATAGATTACCAGTTTCTTCTAATAAAATTATTTTAAGTTGTAGTCAAACTTGGTTTAGTTTCATAATAATTATCGTTTGAAATCACTCATGATCAAGTTTTGTTTTTCCATTTTGTTCGAATTCAAAATAATTCTCGTAAAATATGGGTGAGACACTAGTATCAAAAAAGGTAAATTAAGACACAAAGACTTATTTTTTTTATTTTTTTCCAAATTATGCTTTTATGTCCAAAAATAGGAGCGAAGCAATGCCATTTCCTATTGAAATCGTCTTAAAGTGCTCCGCGAGTGCTTCAAGAGCTACGTCACCAATTTCATTCCCCCACAACTTGTTTCGGGAGATGGTCCAACCCTAGTCTCCTCTTCTAAAGACCCTGTGATTTGCTAGTCTTCTTTACTAATAATAAAGCAGAAAGTCTCTCTCTGTCGGGATCTCTGTCTGTCAGGATCTCTGTGACGCGCATAGCGTTCGGCCGATTTTCATGAAATTTGGCACAAAGTTTGTTTGTAGCATGGGAGTGTGCACCTCGAAGAGATTTTTCGAAAATTCGGTATGATTCTTCTTCTATTCCAATTTTTAGAACAAAATTATCATAAGATGGACGAGTAAATTAAGAAATTATTATAACGTGGAACCGTAACATGGACACAAGCCAGTTGGAAAGATACGAAATTATCATAACGTGGAACCGTAACATGGGTACATGCCAATTGACGAGAAAATTCCCCATACAATGTTTGTGAATATACAGGTGAACCAAAAGACCTTTTAATTTTTTCTATTACGGGCAAAGCCGTGCGGGTACCACTAGTAAGAAATAATTAGAGAGCAGTCGCACAACACAAACCAACACAAAAGAAGAGAAGTAATGAATTGGAGTCAGGAAAGAGTGAACTTCTACTATAATAAAGTTTTTGTTGCCTTTTAACTTTTTGCACTAATACTCTTTAATTAAGATAGCAGTTACTTATGCGTATCCATAAGTAACTGAAAATAAGTAACTTCAAAAAAGAAGTGTTTTAAAATTAAGACATTTAAAAATATTGAATTAGTATGTAAAATTATCTTGCTTTTTGATTGAAAATAAATGTATTAATTAATCAATAAAATATTCTTTTTTAAAGTTTTTAAAGATTGCGACTTTTAGCAGATTTTTTTCATTGTTTTTAAATGAATTCTTTAATTGCAAGTGAGTTATACATAATTTTCGTCATTTTTACGAACGTAAGATCAAAACTTTCGAATATTTATGTTAAGTTAATTAGGTGGAAGTTTCAAGTCTTCCGCAGCAAAAATATTAGCTTTGCAATTTTAAATACGAAGTAGGAACTTTGCGTTTTCAAAAATTCGTATGTATTCGATGTAAATTAAATCAAACATGCAAATAAGTTCACCCGAGAACTTTAGTGCAAAGTAGTCTCGGTGTTTAGCAGAAACAACTGATCAATAATGCTGATCATGATAACAGAGAAATTAACTGTTATGCGTCTTTCGTTTCACTCCAAAAAGAGCATGATATAAATAGAAAAGATCATACATGATACTTGTGTTCTAAGAGAGATAGCATAAAATATTTCGCTTATAAGAATGTTAATGGCATGAATTAAGCAGAAACTGTATCGTTATCATTTAGATAAATCTTGAAATTGAATACTGTCTGCTCTACATTTACTTAGTTATGCATATTTTTTATTTACAAGAAAAAAAGAAATGAAGGTAGAAAAGGAAGAAATATTACCATTAAAGAAATTTTTATAAAACTGAGTAGTTTAATCCACCCATGACTAGGTAGTTTTGTTACTTGTGTCATCGGTCACTAAAAAATGAAAAGAAACCAGATGCTAAGAGGTCACAATGTTATTTGCAGTTAAATGGAAGTTTGTTGTCTCCAACTCTGAGATTTTGAAAAACAGGTCTGGAAGAGTTTTAAAACTCAGAGGTTTTGGAAAATGTACATGAAATAGTATCAACCTTCATTCGAGCGATTTCACTCTGTAGCTTCCACTTGTTTGAAGACTTGTTTAAGAGCAGTTCAATCTTGCACAATACCTTTCTAGTCTACCATTGTTTGTTCATCCAAGATTTGACCTCAACTTTAAAATATGCTGTTTTCTTTGCTGCTAAATGCTGTAAGTATCTTAGTTTTTCCTGATAAGTAAAGCGTTCAGTTTTCTGGGACGTACATAAGAAACGAGCTGATGTGTGCATCACATGACTTCCTTTTACTCCAATTTAATGTCATTTCTCCATTATTGGCAATTTTAATGTCATTCAATAGTTTACTCTCTAAATATCACCAACAGTGGTCAAATTGAAACCAGATTTAAAAAAAGAAAAAAAATCGCCAAATGTATCGCCAAGTTGACGAAAAAACTTGGCGACCAAAAGATTGGCGATGTATCGCCAAGTGTCCGACAAATTATAACACCACTTGAGTTTACATCGAAACCATTGAGAAGGAATACTAATGGAGGGAGCCATAGCAAATGTCTCAGTGAAATAAGCTTGGGACCCAACGTTTCCCAGGTCAGGTGACTTGTTTGGGTGGGAAATTGTCGCGTTTTGGCACGCAATCGCTCTTTTGGCATTAAATATTTTTCAGATGACGCGACGGCGCTTATTATGAAGTCGGGGCTAGAAATCAGAGCAACTCCTGGCTCCAACTCCTTTACCGCATAATAAATAAGTAAATAAATAACGGATGCAAATACAGGCCCATCATTCAAACTCTCTCTCCCCACTTTTTTCCGGATTTTAAAATATAATGTAATTGCATTTTTCATGTATTTTAATGTTTATGCCCTGAAATGATGGGCATGTACAAATAGTTTAAAGTGTTCTGTTATTGACTGAAAATTTATGGATTCATATGTATTGTAATCAATGTTTTGAAATGATTTCATACGCAGGCATACTAGTATTTAAATTGAAGCATAAAAATAGCAAATCTTTATTCTTGCGCATCTGCTGTTCACAGGAGCTTGGCGAGAAAATACTCGCCAACAAAGCAAATGTATACAAAATGCTTAAGAGCCGTTAAAATAATTACTAGTTAAGTAAAAAGTGTTTTTATGGAACTAAAATGTTATTTGTACTCAAGATATACAATGTTTTATAACTTTTATAGGTAAAATAAGTACAAAAATTTAAAAATTATAGGCAACTGTGGAATATGTCCTCGTTGAATGCATATAAATGTTATTTTTTTCTTTATTTAGAAGTAAAAAACATTCGTACATGCTAGGGAAAAGTTACTGGACCTCCTGGTGTGACTTTTTCCTCACAGTTTACAATGCTAGAATACTGCACTATTACTATAAAATCTAATTTTTCCCTTCTACAGTTAAAGGTTGTTATCATGCATGGCTTCAGCTAATGGAAATTTCTTCAGCGGTTACGGTCAACTTAGGGCTGCACTCTCTCCATCTATTCCTTCTCAATGATTGAAACTATCAATGATTTCCCCCCAAAAGGGGCAAAAGACCCCTTTAAAAACACCCGAATGCAACAAAAGGAAAAATGCACAACTAGACCCCATTAGGAGTCTACGTACCAAATTGCAACTTTCTAGGACATACGGTTCTTGAGTTATGTGACATACATCTGAACATACTCACATACGTACATACAGACGTCACGAGAAAACTCGTTGTAACTAACTCGGTAATCGTCAAAATGGATATTTCGCGTGTCTATACGTTCTTAGACACTTATCCCCGTGTGGTCGAGTCGAAAAAAAAAAAAAAAAAAACTCAACATTCATTTGGGGGTGATCAAAATGGAAATTAAGGCCGATTTTTGAGTGAAAATTTTTTCGCGAATACAATACTTCCTTTTTTACAAACGAGCTGATGGGTGCATCACATGACTTCCTTTTACTCCACTTTAATGTCATTTTCTCATTATTGGCGGTTTTATTATGATTCAATAGTTTACTCTCTAAATATCACCAACAGTGGCCAAATTGAAACCAGATTAATTTTTTTTTTAATCGCTAAATTTGTCGCCAAGTTGGCGACAAAACTTGGCGCCTAAAAGATTGGCAATATATCGCCAATTCTCCGCTAAATAACGTGAAATTATAAGTCAATAGAGGGGGGAAAAAAAACTGCGGTGAGAGAAGATGCGCTTATGATGCCGCGCATATCACGTAGGCACTGTGTGACGAAATGCTCATAGTTTGCTTATACTTTATATTACTTTACCCCACATAAATCACAGATGATTTCCAATCCTAAGTGCTGATTCAGTTAGAATCTACATTCATAAACAAGTTTCTAAGCAAGTCACATGGCCTAGAAAAATACTTTTTTTTTTGTGAATATCACACATGTTCAGAATAAATGCGGTAGACCTATATATGGTTTATAATAGGTTTTTCCCCTTACTTTTTCTCCGACTTTACTATGTAAATTTTTCAACTTAAAAATTTTTCTAAATTAAAAAAAAAATGAAAAAAAAAATTTTTTTTTTAAAGAAAATTAAAAACTTTAGGCCTTGTGCGGGACACCTAAATATTTTTCGATTCGGATGAAATTTTTTACGTAGTATATGGATCGATAGGGGCATTTTTTTTATCAGCGTGACAAATTGAATTTCGAAAAAAAGTTTTTTTTTTTTTCGATACACCCTATTATATATTAAGAACGCTTTTGTATTGACATTGATGTCTGAACATAGATGCTTTGTAACCGTAATAACTTTGCTGTGCTGCTTATAAACTGTGTTGTAAATGACATATTTTGCAACACAGAATGTTTCATATTTCATACTTACGTTTCAATACTTAAAAGTTTCTCCCACGTTTCAGGATTATCTTTAAAATTACTTTAGTTTATCAAAACGTAAAACATTACACAACAAAGCAAACTACTTGAACCTATCTATTCGAAATGTAGTTAAGAATTAAAGAACGACAAAGGGTAAAGTAAGGGTAAGGTTTTATAAGTACACATTACGAGTTTGAGAGTTGCTTTTAAATAAATAGTGTCATTTGATATGTACTATGCGTGTAAAAAAATATCTTTTAATGTTTAAGTTTCAAGTTTAGTTGTGGAGCCCCGGCTTTTTTTTTGTAATTTACTTTAGTTTAAGACGACTTCTCAAACAAAAAAAATCTATTAGTTTCTCCCAGAACAGATAATAGCGAATTAAACAAATACTAGCAATTAAAACAGTATGGCATAAATATTTTAAACTTTTTCGCTCCTCCCAATTTCTGTTTTCTTCTCAGAACATTTTCTTCTGTTTGAAACGTATCTTACATAGAATTGTAAAAAAAAAAAAGAAAAAGAAAAAAGAAAAAAATGAAATGAAACTATAGATAAAAGAATTTTCTTTTAAGTAAACTTTCTCATTTCTTTCTTTGTTTCTTTTCAAAGTAAAATTAATTTATTTCAACAATTTTAAAATGTAGCACAATAGAAAAGCGGGTTTTGTTATTAACAAAATATCGGCAAAACCAACCGACCCTTATTGCGATAAGCGAAGCATTTAACTTTACTTTTGAGCCAAATGGAGGGAAAAAAATCTGTCTCATTGATCGACCATTCTATTTTATCAACGCTAACTCAACGAAATACTATTAACGTAAAACAAAATATGAACCAAAAATCTTTGCTGAAAATCCGATTCAGCTCTCCATTAAGAAATCGCAACTGCACCCGACTTTTATTACATTGTGAGCATTTAATGGCAACAATGAAGCTAAACGTTTGTAGAAGGGGACACTGTTTTTCAGTAAAATCGACCCAAAGCATCAGAAAAAAAGTATTAAAGTATTTCAAGGATTATTTGTGAGAAATTCAATTTTATTTCAAGAAGCAATGCCCTATTATTAATTTTTTAGCCCGTCCGGATAGCCTAAAAACTACATTATACCGGGTAAAGCGTTTTTACTAAGATATGAGCGTTAACTGTTCTAACCGTTGAGTTAAAATTCAAGTCTTGTCTCATTTCATAAATATTGTTATTACATTGTTATTAATGTCAGGAAAAGTGAAAAAGATCCTTGAAGCTGGTGTCTTTGAAATTAAAACTTCTAGCTTATAATTATTTCTGCTACGTGAAGTGAAATTGCTATAGTTAATACAAAGTACACCGTCAAAGCACTTACTCGTGCAACATAATGGTCCAGATGGATAACCTTCATCTCCTGTTATTCAAAGCAGTACTTCTAGTATCGCTTTTATAAATTACTAGTGGCACCCGCACGGCTTTGAACGTAATAGAAAAATTAAAAGGTCTTTTGGTTCGCCTGTATATTTAGAAATAACGTATGGTGAATTTTCTCGCCAATTGGCTTGTACCCACGTTACAGTTCCACGTTATGATAATTTCGTATCTCGCCAATTGGCTTGTGCCCATGTTACGGTTCGACGTTATGATAATTTCCTAATTTATCATAGTTTTTTTCTTAAAATTGGAATAGAAAAAGAACTACATCGAATTTTCGAAAAATCGCTTCGAGGTGCACTGCACACCCCCATGCTACAAACTAACTTTGTGCTAAATTTCATGAAAATCGGCCCAACGATCTAGGCGCTATGCGCGTCACAGACATCCTACAGACATCCTCCAGACAGAGAGACTTTCAGCTTTATTATTAGTAAAGATGACTCTTTTCAATGCTTTGGGAATGCAATAGAAGACTATTTAGCAAGGTTTCAAGTACTATTTCTGTGTGAAGCCCCAGTTTTGTTACCTTATGGTTTCTATTGTCGTTGATTAGTTGTAGCGTAGGCATTATGTTTTAGGCAGCTGTATTATGTTCTTATTTATTTGCAATTCATACATTTAATTTTAAAATTAACCACTAGGTAACCCTGCTCAATTTTCATCTATTTCTCTCAAAACTGATGAATAGTTTTTATACACCCTGAAGCATGTGCGTTTGAGTGGTGTTACAAAAACATAAATTTTATTTTTGAGTCGTTTTAGTGTGGAAAAATTGCGATTGGTGACGACTTAAGAAAAAAAATAAAAGAAGACAATATTAGTAAATTCGAGAAAATGGAGAATCGCAATTACTTTATACACCAAGACATACCAAACTAGCAGATGATATTCGGTGTATATCTGCTAATAAGGATTAATTTCAGATTATATGTACTAATTGCATTTGAATTGTGTCACGACAAATACATAAAGACGTAATGATACATTTGATTTGTTAATATTTTTTACATATAATATTGTATCTTTTTGCTTCCGCTTATAACGTAGATTGTTTTCCAGACGATTTTATTGCATTAATATTTTTATGTCGCTCTCCTTTTATTTTAGTTACCTTAGTTACCTCAGAAAGTATATATTCCGTATTTACTATTATTATTCCTTTACAATTCTTGCGGTAAAATATTTGGTGCACCAAGAGACTTCGTAAAAATTAGAAGTAGTTCCTATCCTGGTAAAGTTTGCCGATCCCTGCTCCTCACATTATTTGAAAAAAAGAAATGAAATAATTTTTATTTACTTATTTTAACATTCATTTTGAGGGGAATCGTTTTCAATTCTTAGCAATTATTTCCAGAAATTATAATTAAAAGTATTAATTCTTTATCTATCTTTGTATATTTTGCTTCCACTAATTAAGAGAAGAAGAACAACTTATTCCATCGTTTTGTGAAATAGCTTGCTCTGTATTGTCTGTGACAATTTTCTTTCTTTTTTTTTGTATGCTTAAACATTTTGTTGAGAAAACTAATTTTCATAAATAGATGATGAAGAACATTAAATGTTTTTTTTAAGCACGCTTTATACAACTTAATGAATTTTGGGGGAAAGGCATGAGTCGCGTTCGATAAAAATAAAATTTAATAAAAGTAGACCTCTTTTTGATTAAGCTTACTTTTAATTTACCTCAAATTTTTGATAAACTATGAGCATTTTTTGTTTTATTCAAATCCAACTTTTGTAATACACATTTGGCATAATGTTGAACAGCGTATTCGAATTTTTTTTTGTATCTACATCATATAACATATCCCCCACGGGGGAAAAAAGTATAAAACTTAAAAAAATATGTAGGAAGCGAAAAAAAAACTTAAACTTATTTAAATAAAGAAGAACTTCAGTTGAAATTAACTTTGAAGAGCCTTCGGCTAACCATTATGGTACTCCCGTTAGAGGAAGCCACATCTCTCGTACATCCACGCAACCATCTTCTGCGCCAAAATAAAGCCATGTCCCCAACCGGGGAACTTTCAACATACCACACCAGAGGATAAGGGGCAGGGCCCCAGGTGCCTCAAGCAACGAACTTATATTTCCGTGGCATAAAACATCAATGATAAAAGCAAATTTGTTCTCGTGGTTACTTATTCCCACGCACTTATACTACTACAAAACAGTTTAATAATTTTTTGAAAGGAGTTATTCATCATGTTGATTTTAGAAGTAAGTTCTGTAGGAATGGACAACGTTTCAAAATAAGCGAAAGAAATAATAACGCAAGATACAAAATAACAAATCAAACTTTCAAATTGCTTGCTATTTCCAAATTGATTCTTTAAAATATCTATTTGGTAAATTTTTCTTTTTTAATCCTTGAAAAAATCTTTTCGTTTGTTTCAAGCATTTTTAAAATTTTGCTAAACAAACTTCAAAATTTAATCTACTGATACCAGGCCGATATTACTGCATCTAATACTATTTGAATCAGGATTAATTGAATAATATAAAAGGGATACTTTCGTGAAATAATTAGACTTAAGTCATTAGAGAATTGAAACGTTTTAGCAGCGTACAGTTACTCGTATATTGTATACATTTTAAGAATCATAATACACTACGTATAATATTCTTCAGTAATTGCAATCCGTCTTTGTTTTCAAACTGTTTGCTCTTCAATTTTTTAATTCTATCTCTACGGCTCTTGTAAACCTCACGGGAAATTCAAAAGCTACTACCAGAAAACTAATTTTTAGATCTAAATCTCTCGACGACCAGTGTTTCTTACATTTCACTAATTATAAGTTCAGATAAATAAATGTATTTCTGCACTTCAGTAAATAAATCAAACCCTTCACTTTCTATGAAAAAAGACTTCGAATCACATAATTCCGTAAAATATATATTTCATTTCACCGTTAACTACCGGCGAGAAAAGCAACCTTTACATTTTATCAAAATATTTCAAAAATAGACTAATAATAAGAATAGACTGAGCTATGGCAACCCTTTTGCTGCTTATAAACCAAACCATGTGGCTGGTGGATATCATAGCAACAGCGGACGTTGATCGTAGCAAACGATCAACTCCCGCGAGAAATAAAATAAATAGAATTGATGGAACATGGAAGAATGATCTTTTATGGAGTCCGATTTGTAAATTTGCTATTCTAAGTTCTAAACGTTTAGATAGTATTGTGCATTTTCTTTATTCAATTTCAATAACTCTCGAACCAATTAAAGATGCAAACGCCCAAAAAGAATCGGCAAAACGGGAAGATTTTTACCTACAATTTCAATTTAAGATACCGATTAGTACATTTTTGCGTTAATGCAAAACGTTTACGCCAACGCTGACGTAGCAGTTCCAAATGAAATAAAAGTTACTGAAAACTGTGATCAAAAACTAATTACTAATGTCAACATAATGCATAACTAAAAGAAAAACAGTTCAATCTTTGCATCTGGAAAACAAATTATAGTGAAAACATATTACGTTTTAAAATACATGTCGAGTGCCAAACTAATGATAATGTTGCTATCTAGCAACAATGCTGCCAAAGTTTTCGCCAATTCTCCCACCAGTCACATGATGTATCCATGAACCTTTTTTTTCATCAGCAAGTCTGGGAAAGCTCGTTCTACTCTTATTATTAATCTATGATTTCAACTGTTCTATCTCATTCCTTTTATCGTTGCCATTGCAAAAAACAATAAGTAGCGCAGACGATAATTAAATTAAATAATGCAAAAAACTATAAATATTGAAGACGATAGTAAATCTATCTACTATACATTAAAATCTGTTCGCGTCCATCTGTCTGTCTGAAGATCGATCTTCTCGAGAACCGCCGCGAATCGAGAGCCAAACGAGATACCGATCAATTCGAAATTTTCCAAAGAAAACAATAGGACCAATCTCGTAATTGTGCGACTTTAATTAGCGGAGATATTAATTAAAACGTAAATTAACATAACGTTATTCAGGAATTTTATTTCTTTGCTGTTGCCATTTTGCATATGGGTGAGCAAGGAAAATTCTAATAATTGTTTTAAAAGAGATTTTTTTTGGCTGCTGTCCAAATCTTAAAACAACGTTTCCATCTAGAATTTCATTTTAAATTAGTTTAAAATTGGTTGCCCTATTCGGACATAGCCTTTATTTTATCGTCTGTCATTTTTTTATTTTTTACATTCAGCGTTCTTAACTGTTTTCAGCATATTAAAGTTGTTTCTTTAGCTATGTTTATTAATTGTAGTGTAAGAGGGACGTGGTAGCCTGATCAATAGGGCATTGGACTCGGGACCGGAGGTCTCGGGTTCGATCCTCACTGGTCGAAGACCCACCATCGTCATTAATGGTGACTGGGCGACGTTAAATATGCTCGTGGTCACAATGTCCTCCAAGTGAAACGATACCTCTGGGGGTGCCAGACTAGGAAGTTATTCGGCTCTTGGCCTGGTTCTAAATTGTCTCTCGAACTGTCCATAGATGGCACCACCATCTATTGTGTTCTCTTTGTATTGTCCAGGAAAAACAAAATTCTGGAAACATTGTGGATTAATAGAGGTATAAGCTTCCCTAGTGGAATAGCAGAAACCTCAATCTGTGTGTGTGAAAGAAAGAAAGAAAAGAAAGAAAGTAGTGTAAGTTTATCATTCACCGGCGTCATATTTTGGTACATTTAGGCTGTGCGACTAATTATGTTTATTTTGTTGGACTTTTTCCCGTCACATGGGTGAGTTTTCGAACTGTAATAACTCTCTTTTTCCTTCCTGTTTCTATTTTTGAAATCAAGTTTTTATCGCTAAAAGAACATGTTAAATTAAGATTGTTTGAATTTCTTTAAGTGAAACAGAGAGTTGAGCAAAAAAGATTGTTTTTAAGGATTTTAACTAAAGCTTACTTGGAATCTGATGATTTGGTATTAAATTTATGCTTATTGGAATTTATTAAGTCTTGGTGCTTTAGTTTCGCGTAATCAACCAAAAAGTGTGTGTCATTTTATGTAAAAAGCTGATTGTAATTGTACATAAATATTTCAGATTTAGTCTATCAAATTTAATTCATTTTAACGTAAGCACAGATTATAATTGATAATGCATATATTTTCATCTTTTGCGCTAATTAAAAATACTCATAACTTGTATCATTGATAACTACAATGATTAACGTTAAAGAGATTTTTGCCAAAAATATGCTCTACTGGTGTTTTGCAAACCTTGCATTACGCCTAATTATTTACTCTTTAGCGCTTTAGAAACTGATGTCAGAGTAATACAAAAACATCAATTGGACATCTCTTTCATTTTTTAAGTAGCCCGTGCGACGCCGGGCACGCAGCTAGTAGCTAAATATTAAATGTAAAACACAGCAGCAAACGAGAAAGCAGTATCCAGTAAGTGAAAATGCTCATGTATATTCGAATGCTCTTCAAAATTTAGAGTCCGAAGGAAAGGAAGTGAGATGTACTAACGCGAGTTGCAAATTCGGGGCAAAACGAATATTAAGATTTAACGACGTGACAAATTTGCTCAACTTTGGAACGCAACTTTTATTTAAACTCAAAACGAAACTTTTACTACGTTAGATTTCAGACATCTCAGAGGGAAAGATTGTTATTCGAACCATTGTTCTAGTTCAAAGTTTCATTTGAACTTAAGTTTCAAGGTAACTTCAACATTAGAGAAGTCCATTATTTCTCGTCCCATGAATAAAGTTCGTTCCGGAATTTTGAAGTTAGTGATTTTCATAGCTTGAAGAATATTCCGCGACTAAATATTGAAAATTGTTTTACAGATAAGGAAGAGCATATTTTAATGTTGGTTGAAACATTTTATTCTCAAATGTTTTTCTAATGAAATGTAGTGAAATGTAGTATAATTTCATGAATAAACTTTGAAACCTACTCCTTCTTATAGCAAATACAATTTTTGAACTAATAATTTGTGTAATGTTTCGTTTTTACATGAAATTTCTTTTTACTGTAGATGTCTTTTGTAAAATTTCTCATAATCTACGTGGTCAGTATTCAGGAAAACTTTCTTCGTTCTAGAAAAAGCTCAAATATCTATTAAGTATAGGGGAGAGTGTTGTACCTTGAGATACTTTTCATATTTTTATTTTTAACGTCAATTATTTGAATCAATTTTAAAATCTAAAAGTCACGTTTAAATACCCCAGCATACTTCTATGCAATATATTTTTTAAAATTTCGACGGTTTGAAAATAAAATATTGCCATCCATTTAAAGTAAAAATTCCAAACTGTGTCAAGGTACAACATCCTATTGTACCTTGTGGAACATCCTGTTGTACTTTGGGAAAGAATTCATGATTCAAGAAAAAACCATATACTTAAACCAATTTTGCAAAAAAAAAAAAAAAAAAATCATGGTAGTATAATAGTATAAATCATGGTAATCATGAAATCATGAATTATGAATAGTGAATAATGAATTATTATGCAACATTAAGTGTGTTTAAAATACCACATAAGGTTAGAACATTGTTCCATGTTCCTAAACATATCTTAATTATTAAGAACCATGCATATGTTGTACCTTTTGGATCTTGCCCTAGGGTACAAAATGTTTGGCTGTCCCAAGATACAATCACCACGTGGTTTAAGAAAAACCAAAACAATGGTGAATCTAGATGCACTATCATTATTTTCTCAAAAGCAAAATATTTAAAGTGCTTCCTTTTTGTGACAAAATGAAATTCAGTTTATTAAATTTACAAACACAAATACAGAAAACGAAATAAAAATAAAGAAAATATTTACTTTAGAAACAAGAAATTTTCTTTCTCTCGCAAAATCGTCAATTTTACTCATTTGATGCTGATTTTTACTATGACACCATAAAGTAGTACAGGTTACTATTAGAGATTACACAAACATGGCTGCTAAAAATAGATTCATAGAAATTAGCAGTGTCCCAAGGTTCAACACTCTCCCCTATTCTTGACAAAACAAGCACTTGATTCGAAACAGTTTGTGCCTGTGATCAGGGGCGCCGACTTCCCAAAATTATTGGGGAGGGGGGTGGGGAAGACGTCACAGTATGTTCATGAGGTATGGCTCCCCCTCCCTCTAACACAAAATAAGTTTAGATTTTTGTACCTTAAAAATAGCAATTTACATATTTTCTGTTTGGTAGTGTTGGCGTGTGGCCCCTGATGGCAAGAGGAAGCGCGGGCGTCCAAAACTAACCTGGCGTCAGATGGCCATACAAGAAAGAAATGCCTTTGGTTGGCCAAGCTGGGGGAGTGCCAGGGAAGCGGTATTTAACCGGTTGGGATGGAATGCCACGCTAGCGGCCTCATGCGCCACTAGGCGTTAAGAGAATCAAATCAAGTGTTGACGTGTAATTTTGTTTAGAATTTGACTAAGTAGACTTTATTAGTATGACTTGTAGTTTATTACATTAAAATTGCAATCAGAAATGCGAATATCAGTAAGAACTGCAGATAGATGTTTGAGGGCTACAAGGAACTCATTTTATATGCAAAGAAATGAGCCTACGTCTGAAAGGACATTCAAAGAAAACTAGCTCGTGTCTGCTATTCCTAATACTATTTGTGCATTGCAAACCCTGTTATTATTTTCTAAAACCTTTTAAACCTTTTAAAAGCCATTTTAGTCTTTTAAATGCGTAGGAATGAGCTAGTAGATAAATTAACATTCCGTGAATTTCTACGCTTGTTCGCTATTCTTAATGCTATTTGTGAAGCTTTAACCTTGTTATAACCTCTTTTGTAAACCATGTTAAACTTTTTAAAATGTAAACTAGCAAAAATACCCGCCGTTGCCTGGGTCAGTAATAATTATGAGAAACAATCATTACTTGCACTTGTTTTCTGTTTTCAGTAAAGGAATTCAAAACACACCTTTTTGACATGATTAAAAATCGAACTTCTTTCTTACTCATAAAAGTAAAATAGCAATTAGTATTAAGAGAAAAATAGTATTCATTTTGAAACGAAAGCACGAAATTTAAGCATTTGCAAATTTGTAGAGTTTCCGAATTGTGAAATTAAACTTCACATGTTTGAAAAGATTTATTGGTTAATACTTTTTTTTTTAACATGGAGTCTTACCTTCTTTGTATGTCTTTTGAAGTACGAACTGTTTAAAAAAATGTAGCCGCGCCCGTAATCCCCTTATACTTGCTTAAGTTATTTTGGGAAATTTCAATTTTGTGGGTTCTTTGTGCGATTTAAAATGTTAGCGAATTTGTGGAAATCATTTTGGGATACGTTGGATAATCCTCCCCCTCAATCAGGATTGGCAAGTTTCTGCCGAGGTGGTTAAAACCCCTGGTAGAAACCGGTTAAAACCGGCATGGCAAAACCCCCTTTCTGCCACATTTGTGGCAGAAACTGGTAAAAACTCAAAAAATGACATAAAAGAAATCTTTGATACCCAATAGGAATTTAGCAGTGGAAAATAATGAAATGTTAGCCAAAGCACAATTTATTACAATATCATTAAATCAAAAATTACGTTTTTTGCACTCTGCAGCTGTCTTTAAGAAAAGGTGGATTGAAAATATAAATGATTTCTTAATTTAATATGAATATAGATATTTGATTTAATGATATATATTACAATATCATTAAATCAAAAATTACGTTTTTTGCACTCTGCAGCTGTCTTTAAGAAAAGGTGGATTGAAAATATAAATGATTTCTTAATTTAATATGAATATAGGAGAAATAACAGAATACTCGCACAGCAGAAGAACTAGATGGCAATACTATCAAGGATCCAGCAAATATTTATGAAACTTTGATCAATTGTATATATTTTTTAAACTGGTTCACTATGTAGTACCTGGGGTGGTTTTAAGATTTGACCGGAAAAATAAGTTTTGGGAAATAGGGTCAATTTGTTTTGTAAAGCTGTGATATTAGGTATAAAATCGAGGTTACTACCGGCAAGTAAAATTCTGGCATTTTCTTCTTGAGCACATGATAATTTTAATCCCGAGCATTTTGGATGACACGGATTAGCTAGTAAATAACAACCAGTAACTACCTTCAGTAAGTTACCGCCCATTAGCCAGGGCTAAAGCAGAAATATATGAAATACACCGCCAGCTCAGTCATTTCCAGCCGAGGACTGCAGTTTCGTGCTTATTAGCACTCATCAGTCCGGCATAGGAAAGTGACTGAGCTGGTGATGGAAAACCTCTTAAAGAAGCCAAGAGTGCCAAACAAACTGGTAGCTAATATAGAATTAGCACAGACCAGACGAGTGACCGAAGCAATGGTTCGGTTCAACTCGAAGTTTGAAGGCCAGGCATGGTATATTCAGTAAATTACCGCCCATTAATGGGCTCTGTCACTCGTCTGGTCTGTGCTAATTCTATATTAGCTACCAGTTTGTTTGGCACTCTTGGCTTCCTTAAGAGGTTTTCTATCTCCTGCTCAGTCACTTTCCTATGCCGGGCTGATGAGTGCTAATAAGCACGAAACTGCAGTCGTCGGCTGGAAATGACTGAGCTGGCGGTGTATTTCATACAGTAACTACCTGTTTAAATCTGTATGTCACTTCATTGTCTTAAGTGCCCTTAAGATTCTCGTCCTTTAGATTAATACAAATGTTACAAGCATCTGCAGTTAAACAGTTCTCTTTCTGATCAAACTAAATCAAGGACAATGAGTTTTATTTTTTACAATGATGAAATGGAATTACATTTTTTAGTTTACTTAAACAAATATCATTTCGTAATTACTTGAATTAATAAAGATGTTTTTTAATTTTTGCCAGTTTCTGCCTGCAGAAAGCCAACCCTGCCTTCAATACTTTGTAAAACGGTATGTTACTAATTTTCGTTAAAGAGATATTGTCGCCAGATGCAGAGACACTTTTGGTCACCATAAAATGTCCCTAAACAGTTTCATCCGAAATGTTTAGTAAAATTTGGCGATTGTTTGAATTCAAATGGAAAATATTCAGCCAAATCCGTTTGCCAAATCTTGTGGAAAAACGTTTCTTTAAGATTTAACTTGAGAAAAGTCTCGAACAGTCAGGCGAAACGCAAAAATATTCAACAATACAACAATTCTAGCTATCAACTGGGAGTTGAGATGATACACTAAATACTGTATTGAGTTGAGGAACGAATTCGAACATGAACAAAAAAGCTTTTAACTTGTTTTTTTATTCTACTTAAAAATTTGAAACAGGTGCCATCTTCAGCAGAAAAATCGGCGCTTTCGATGGACATATAATGTTAATCTGTGCAAGTATTTGTTCACCTCCATATTGGGGCATTTATGCAAACATTGGGACTTAAATTAGAATTAAAAAGGAACTATCAATCGGATTTTTTTTCGAACTGGTCTATAAACCTTCTCAGTACCAAAAAGAACAAACGGTGAAAGTTTCAGCGAAATCTGCCGGGTAGTTTCTGAGATCTTAGGGAACAAATTTACCAACATCCATTTATATATATATATATATATATATATATATATATATATATATATATATATATATATATATATATATATATATATATATATATATATATATATATATATATATATATATATATATACACACACACACACACATATATATATATCTATATATATATCTATATATATATCTATATATCTATATATATATATATATATATATATATATATATATATATATATATATATATATATATATATATATATATATATATATATATATATATATATAGATAAGTGAACTTATGGAGAAAAAGACATCCGGTAACCCCCCTCCCCCCTTGTTTCTATTTTTTAATGCTTTTTGTGCATTGTTAACCTTGTTATTATTTTGATTAAACACTTTTAACCTTTTTAAAACCATTTTTAATTTTTTAAACGCATAGAAATTAGCTTGTAGATAAATAAAAAGTCAGTGAAAGTTTACACGTATTCGCAATTCTTAAAAGTTATTTGTAAATTTTTCACCTTGTTAACCTCTTTTGTTACCCATACTGAATTTTTAAAATGTAAATAAGTGAACTCATGGGGGAAAGGACATCCTGTAAAAACCCCATGTTTCTGTTATTTTAATGCTATTTGTGCATTTTTGAACTTCATTATAATCTATTAAAATTTTCACACTTTGTGAATATATTAACAAAGCTCTCACTCTGTTACCGTCTCGGAACACATTCTTAACTTTCTGAGCCAAATTGTCTACGCAGTAATATTATAATTCATGACGTTCTTGAAAGAAAAAGCTTATATTAAAAAACACATTTATTTGAGATTATTTACATTGTTCACATCATCTAATTCAACTTCTTTCAATAAAAATGGCCAAATTCTTATTATCTCTTCTTTATCTTAATAAACAAAATCTTGTTCTATTTTTATGTTGTTGCCACAAGTCAAAAGTAAATTTTTTGTTGCCTCGAGGCGGAAAGGATGATCATTACTGAGTTTCAAGGCTTATCTCTATCACTCTCTCTTATCTAAGTTAAGTATTTTTATCAACGCTAAAAAAAAAACAATATTTAGAATGGGGTGGTTTCCTTCAGTCAAAAGTACTACTTTTAGTCATTGAAATGGATAGAATGAGAAAAAAAAAATTTACATGGACCCAGAAAATACTTTCATTTTTCCAACAGTTTTTTTTAATTAATTTTTTAAAATGTCCGATTTTTCAAACAAAGCGTGGTCTTTATGACGTCACAAATGATGCAATTTGGCGCATCTTTCTACTACGTTTCCACGTTATGATAATCAAGCAACGAATTAAAATTGCGCTCTACGCTTGCTACCAACCATATCGTTGCCAATACACGTCAGTAAGCATGCGAATAAAATATTTTGTTCTGTGAATAGCAACACTGAATGGCATTTCATCATTTGTGATGTCACACGACAGAGGTGTAAACAATGAAAGCGCACCGATTTAAGTAACTTTTAAAAAATATTAAACTTAAATGAATTATTCAAAAAATGGTCAGATCCTATGTTTTTAAGCATGCTCTTTCGGAAAAAAATACTTTTAAAATTTTGGAAACGACCTCATTCGACAACAAATATTAATTAATCATAGAGTTTCTCATGGATATTGGATAACACCAAAACCGCATGATGTTCAAATGATTTCCACTACTCCCTCTGTTCACGCATCTGTAACGTCCTTGAATCAGCCATACCTTTGTCTTTCCTAACATTTCCAGTTAATAGAGAAACTAGGGCATTAATAATGCACCAGCGAGGATGTTGACGCTTGATAGCTAGGAGCATTTGCTGACACGTTAGGGATTAAATATTCATGCGCTCTTTTATTATGGATTCTTATAATTCTACAGAAAATTTTGATTTCTTGAATAATTCGCTCGATGAAACTGAAGAGCTTCGATGCATGATGACTAGGAATATCTATGATTAAAAGCGGTGCATTTGCTATTAATGCTAACCCTTTGCTTGTTCACTATCAAATTTGAAAATGAAATTTGATCATTGTAATGATTCCTAAATGAGCAATTTTAGAATCACATTTTCATAAGTATCACGTTTCGTATGGATTTATGAAAATTTGTATATTAACTGAATATTTGAGTTAGTGTGTAGAAGTTTACGTTTACAAACTGTTTCTTTTTTTTTGATTATGTTGAGCATATCGTGTCTAATTTCTGCCAAAAAAGATATAATCAAAAATGCATGAATATAAGAAAAAACAAGCGCGTAGAAAAAAAAATAAGCATTGTAGTAGCAAATAATAATAAAACGCGCAAGCTGAATTAATAATAATTTTTAAAAATATATAAAAAATCGCACAAATTTACAGAGAACTGTGGACCCGTGTTTAGGGGTTTTAAGGATGCCCTTCTTTAATATAGAAAATTAAACTTTTGAGTGTGAAAACTTATCCGATAAGAGATTTTTCAAATTTAGCTTTTATCGAATGACTTTACTTCAAAAAGCTCACTTTTATACATTGGAAAAGGGCTTCCTTGAAGCCCTAAAACACGTTTCTACAATTCTCTGAAAATTTGTACGATTTTACGCTGTTACATTTTCTTTTATTTTTCTGAACAAAAGTAGTTTTTCATTTCTTATTTCGCACACATTGAAGTCATAACAGAATAACAAACTTAGATATTTTTAAGTTCCTTACAAAAATGGCACTTGTCAAAATCTTTCGCGCTAAGCATTTGGCATCGACTGTGTTAAATATATGACCTATCAGTGCCAAATCTATCAGTGCCAAAAGTATAATGTCATTTTTCTGTTTCACATTTTTTCACTATCACGACGAAATATGCATTGATTCCATAATAAAACAAAATGTCTGTATATTTATTTGTTTGTTGTCCCGGAAAACGATACGGCTTCTTTACCTTCTTTACTAATAATAAAGCTGAAAGTCTCTCTGTCCGGAGGATGTGTGGAGGATGTCTGGATGTCTGTGACGCGCATAGCGCCTAGACCGTTCGGCCGATTTTCATGAAATTTGGCACATGGGCATTTATTTTGTAGCATGGGGGTGTGTACCTTGAAGCGATTTTTTGAAACTTCGATGTGGTTCTTTTTCTATTTCATTTTTTAGAACAAAGCTATCATAAGATGGACGAGTAAATTACGAAATTATAATAATGTGTAACCGTAACATGGGCACAAGCCAATTGGCGAGAAAATTCACCATACATTATTTGTAAATATACAGGCGGACCAAAAGACCTTTTAATTTATCTATTACGGGCAAAGCCGTGCGGATACCACTAGTAAAAACATATAATTTAATATAAGGTGGGTACGCAAAACGAGGTCATGTAGACGACTCAGGCTATCCTCCTTTTTTGATGTAATATGCCAAAAATTTGCAAGATCGTGGCTTTATCACCACCACCAGAAAACGTAACTGATGATAGAGCGTTATCAACAAGCACTTTGTTATCAACAGGCAACAGTGCACATACAGAAGGGTGACATACAGCATGTCAAGACATCCTGATCCTTTTTAGTTAGTTTTGCTTCTTGATGGTGCACTGTAGTTCACTATAGTCTATGTAACGAGAATCGACATATCATTGCCAAATACCTTTACCACTCTCCACCCTTTAAAATTAAATTTTATTTGTGAATAAAATAAATTGATGCATCCACGGAAACAATCTACTGCATATTTTTTTTTTTAATTGTTTTCTAAAAAACTGAATGTAAAGTGTAGCACTGACTGCAGTACAAAAAAAAGAAACCTTTTAAACAGGATTCCTACTAGATTGATAGGCATAAATATTCGTATTCTACCATATTTTACAGTAAAGAAAACCAATCATTTACTCATAGATATCTGTAATTCAAAACTCTGAAAAAAAAAAAAAAAAAAGGTTAAGTAAAAACGAGTTATTTCTAACTGTAACGTTTGTTGAAATTTCTGCTTTAGAAACTTTTTTCTTCAAAGATTTTCAATAAACCCAAAGAATTTGAACGTGAACTTATGCAAAATCGGTACTACTAACGTTTGATGATGTATATGTAATGCAATTTTTGAGAAAAAAGAAGAAATAGTTGAACTTAACTCAGAAGAAAATGTTATTTATTCAGCAATACTATCATAAATATGCCATATAACCAGAGACATTCTTTTCGTATGTCTTGGTTCTAGAAACACTCCGCTTTTTCAAAATCTTATCGGAGAATATCAGACATCTGGTTTGAGTTGGAAAAACAATTTCCAGATGGAATGCATTTTCCTCGCAGATGCAATCTAGAACTCTAGATTGTTTTGAGATTCAAAAATGAATAAAAACTTTAACTCAGCTCAAAATAGGAGTACAGTGTGGTGAAAGTTTAATTGAACAATGGATTTATCGGACAGATAAAGATTTCTTAAGTATCGGATCAGTTATTCTTTTATCGATTTTCTTCGTTTATTCTATTTAAAAACCTTCTATATACTTCTCAAAGGAACGCAATTTAAGTTTGAGTCTGTGAATTTAAATTCTTTTTCTTCTTTGCGATAATGAGAAAGATGATTTACACTATGAAAATATTTCATTGCCTTGAACTGCCTACTGCTAAATACCCATCAAGCATATACGAAGTACTAAGTGTTCGTTAAATCCGCGGGTCCGCAAGTCCTGTGGTTGATCGTAGCAGTTACCGTGGGTGTAGAGTTGTTGGAAACTTTCCCAAGTAGCAGAAAAACCGTTTAAACGTTTTAAAACGGTTGTCACAACGTTAAAACCATTTTACATCGCTTATATGACGAAGTGTACTTACTTGGGTTCCCCTCTCCTTCAGAACTATGTCTTAACTCTTTAGGAAGAGCTTACATCTCGAGACCAAAGTGGAACTCCTTCCTAATTGGGTTCTTTACTCTCTCAAGAGCCGCACCTTTCCACCTTAAGTCCATACTCGCTACCAGTGGTTTTCTTTCATTGGTGATGAAACCCGGAGTGGTGACTGGTGCTGTCCCCCCCCCCCCTCACCCTTCCCGCCAAAAAACAAACTTTTGATGTTTTATGTAAACATGCAGTTCATATAATTTTCAAAATTCATTTTATTTTTGAGAAGCAATGAAAATTTTTATTTAAAGACAAGTATAAACTATGAATACATTTCATTTAAAACTTGCCCTGGGCATATATGTGACAACCTCCTCCCCACAACATTGTGCTCTATTTTCGGAGAAATTTGTTGGATTTAATATTGGGGCGATTTCATAATCATAACATTTGGCTATATTAGGGGAAAATTTCTGAATGAAAGTATCCATACATTTTATAAACTTTTAAATCCACTTTGGCTGTCACCTACGGAGTGGTGTCTCTCGGAGTGGATTGCCCCTTTGGCGTCCTGTAGTGACGCCTACGCAAGTGGGGACTTGTCACCAAGTGGCATTATTAGCAACAACAAATATTTTAGATTTTTTTCAAGTAAAATAACGTAGGAGAATATAAAATGTTGAACCCCTTGGCTGATGAGGGCTTGTTTTGGCTTGAAAAATAAAAAGCTAATTTGCTCTTCAATTTTCGTTATAACCTGATTTCATAAAATACTATCCTGCAGTTAAAATTTATTTAATGTGTTAAAAAAACAATATCATCTTTACTAATAATAAAGCTGAAAGTTTCTCTGTCCGGATCTCTCTCTGTCTGTCAGGATCTCAGTGACGCGCATAGCGCCTAGACCGTTCGGCCGATTTTCACGAAATTTGGCACAGAGGTAGTTTGTAGCATGGGGGTGTGCACCTCGAAGCGATTTTTCGATGTGTTTCTTTTTCTATTCCAATTTTAAGAACAAAATTATCTTAAGATGGACGAGTAAATTACGAAATTATCATAACGTGGAACCGTAACATGGGCACAAGCCTATTGACGAGATACGAAATTATCATAAAGTGGAACCGCAACATGGGTACAAGCCAATAGGCGAGAAAATTAACCACACATTATTTGTAAATATACAGGCGAACCAAAAGACCTTTTAATTTTTCTATTACGGGCAAAGCCGTGCGGGTACCACTAGTATTTATATAAAGTAGTTTCGATAAACCAAACATACTTGGATTATTATTATATTGCAATATGAGTATTGATTACAGAAAAATAGATACACAAAAACAACATGGGTGAAATATTAATACAATAGTAATGAAATAGGGTGGGTTTGTTTTTGAGAGCAATTTTCTCAATCTGTGGTGTCATTGAAGAGATACCACTGTTCTTAGTGCGAACTCACAAATCTGGACGCCATAGGGACGACGGTGACGGTACTTTACCGATTCTTATCCGATTTTTCTTATTCTTATTATCTTTTTTATTCTTATCCGTTAAAAATGTTTTGGGTAAGCTGCATATCCCTCTTACAATAATAATCTGCCTCCCTGGGAGGGAGGGGGAGTGGCGCAGCACATAGATTCGGAACCAATAGGGTAGCCTATCTGCGGCTAGAGGGATTTTCTTTTCTTTAGACTAATTTGCTCGAGGGATGACGATTGGGTTACTTCCGAATTTTTAAAAGTATTTTTTCTGAAAGAGCACGCTTAAAAACATAGGAGTTAACCATTTTTTTAAAATGATTTGGCAAAGTTGAATACATTTTAACAATTTTTTTAATTGGTGCGCAGATTTAATTTCATTTTTTACGCTTCTGCGCATGACATCACAAATGATGAAATGCCATTCACCGATGCCATCAGCGCAGAGCGCAATATTTAATTCGCTTCTTTATTAACATGTACTGACAACGATATGGTTGATAGCAAGCGTAGAGCTTAGTTCGCTTCCTAATTATCATAGAGTGGAAATGCGGTAGACAGCAAGCGTAAGCATTCAGTGAAACAGTGTAGTAGCATACCAAAGTACATCACTTGTGACGTCATAAAGACCACGCCTTATTTAAAAAATTGGACATTTAAAAATAACTTTAAAATTAAATGTTGGGAAAATGAACGTTATTTTCTCGCTTCATGTTATGTTTTTTGCTTATTCTATCGATTTCAGTCACTAAAATTACTACTTTTTACTGAAGGAAGCAACCCCATTTTTATATCACGTATTCAGTTGAAAAAATTCAGCCCATAAAAGATAGACACGATCAATAGCAAAAGAATTTTATTTTTGATTTTTTACACTACATACAGTATCTTCGCATAAATGTGCGCTTTACAATAAATTCTGAAAAATAGTTATAATTACATAACATAGCATTTACAGAGCTGTACACAACGAATACATTGTTTGGTATTTCCCATACTTATCTTTTCAATTGCAGAGGCGTATCTGCATCTTTGAATTTTCCTTAAAATTTTCAAATCATAATTAATTTGTCGGAATGTGCGACATCCATTACCTAATTTCACTTCCTCAGCTCGAAGTACTTTTTCATGATTTTTTGATGTCAAATGAAATAAATTAGTCAGAACATATGTTTAGTACACTGTAAGAAACTTCCGATACGTCGCTGATTATTTTCGGGCAACGTCCCGGAATTTCACGCGTTTGCACCTGTTTCCTGTGAAAATTTAGTATCCGCGTGAAAAAAGTTTCCTGAATCGCTACAAGTCACACAATTGTTAGAAACATTTTTAGCCACCAGTTTGAAAATCTTTTCAGCTTCTTTATTAGACGTTTCGCCTTCAGCTCAGTTACGGTCCTTCCAGAATGACTAAGACCCAAGCAAAGGTGAAATGCAATCTCTGCGTGAGAATCTCCTCTTTGCAAGAACTGCAGGCAAACAGGTCTTACAGAGTGTCCTAAAATAGACTGACTTTTTAAAAATTTCTGAGCGGAAAACGGTTAATGATAAAACACAAATTTTTGCCGAAAATTCATGTGATGGACCGCAAATCCCCCCCCCCCCATGAGTTATAAATTTTAATTCAAAATTTTGTCAAGAGAAGACGTTTTAGATAGCAAGTCTAAATCAAAAAGAAAGAATTGACATTCACCAAATTGTTTCCTCCAATTGCGACATGTGATTATAGCCGACCGTAGATATTTTGAAAATATTGTTATGTAATTTTGTTCAACAATTTTTTTTCGAAAAAGTATGATGTAATTTTCCATCTTTCTTCGATTGCTTACTTTGATTGGGCTTACTATATGCAGCGCCATCTGTTGGAAAATTTTTTAACTAAAATTTGCAATTCTGGGAAGAAATAATTTACAGCCCGCCATATGAGTTCTCTGGTGGAATTTTTTTTTTTAGCATTCACAATTTTCCTGTTATAAATTTTTGAAAACAGTCAGTCTATTTCAGGACACCCTGTAGTTTCGCCAAATATGCTTCAGGTGCTTTCCTGGTAAAACAAGAAGATGCCAAGCCATTACTGTAAGCATATCTACAGGGTAAGATAAATAAATACCTTTGTGCTGAACAGTAAAGTAAGACAAAACAACGTAAGTAGAACGTTGTTTTGTCTTACTTTATTATATCTACATTGTGTCTAGGAAAGGGCTCAATGATTTCAAAACTTAATATCTTGAAAATAAAGGCCGATATTGGAATAAAATAAACGGCATGTTTATTGTGAAACCCATCAAAATCATGTACAAAAACTCGGAAATTAGTAAAAAAATTGCCAACAGGGGGATCTGCACGCTGTAATTGCAATAGAAGTCCCTATAAACAATGCTGCGAAGGGGTTAGACGCTTCAGCAGTAGTTTTACCCCTCAGAGGTATACTTACATTTACGCTAGAAATTATCGTCCAACTCCTTTGCATAACCTATTTATGGGGACTTCTATTGCAATTACAGCGTGAAGCGCCCCCTGTTGGCAATGTCTGTCACTAATTTTCTAGTTTCTGTACATGATTTTTATGGGGTTCACTATAAACATACCATTTTTTGGTCCTTTCATGGACACCCTGTAAGTTTTCCATGAAATTTCTTAATTTTATGCAGAAACATAACTGGCTTTATTGGGAAGACTTTGGAAGTCTTTAGAAAGATAAACGATATTTTCAGGAAAGTTACTGAGTTTTAGTGAGAAACTTACCTTTTTTTTTTCCAGATATGTCAGGGACAGAAATTGGTCCCATTAGATTCTCATTATTGTTTTCCAGGAACGTTTTGAAAAATGTTTTACGGCATACTAATTGATCTAAATTGACTGTTGAAACGAGGACGTTATAATAAACTTTACATATAAATTAAGCAAGAGATACGTCATTGTTTCAACATTAATGATGAATGAACACAATAAAGTAAGAGAAATTAAAATTAAAGCTTCAAGAATATTTCTTTTGTCTTTGAATTTTCAGGAAGGTTACTGACTTTTCGCGGGAAACTTTCCTGATTTTTGCCAGATATGTGAAGGTCAGAAATTGGACCTATTAGCTTCCCATTATTGTTTTCCAGAAACGTTTTGAAATTTTTTTACAGCGTACTAATTGATCTAAATTGACTGCTAAAACGAGGACGGTATGATCAACTTTACATATATATTAAGCAAGAACACAAAGTCATTGCTTCAACACCGATGATGAATTCACATAACAAACTAAGAGAAATTAGAATTAAAGTTTCAGGAATACATCTTTTGTGTTTTTCTTCATAGAAATGCAAAACTATCTTGAGTTATTTTTCTTTAGTATTTTTCAAATGTGTACTAAAGGCACAAGTCTAACTAAACTAAAGGAAAAAATCTTGAAATACTATGATTTTGTCAAATAAAATGTTTGCAGTTGTGCGCATCGAATAAACGAGAAAAAAAAAATGGTGTGACAAAATCACAAATGGCAAAATATTGTAGACACATATTTCGAGTTGCACAAGCTTCTATTCTGAAGCTGAAACTTTTACACATTTTTTGAAAAGGTTTGTTTGTTAACCCCCAAAACAAATGTATGCCATATTTGTGCATTTTCTGATTTTGTTGCGTTGTTTTTTTTTCCATTTATTGTTATGACTTAGTTTTCCAAAAAACTACAACTTGAATTACTGTTATTTAAATACTCATCGCTTTAGAGAGTCATTTTATGAAATCGATTCGTTCTATGATTCCGATTTAGGGATTAATCTATGCAAACATGTTCATAATCATTAATGTATTAATACTAATCATTCTTACATGTACTAAACCATGTAAGAATGATTAGTATATAAATAACATGTTTACATAAGTATTATGTAAATGACCAGCTAAAAAAAGGACCCTTCCGAATAATCACAATGTGGCTATAAGTGTAATTGTAAAGCTATTAAAACTTATTTGCATATGAACGATAACTTTAATAATCTAAAAGAAATTTTTATATAGATTTTGTATCATGTATTGAGATATTCAAAAAAATCCTATTAGTAAGTTTTAGACATTTTTGACAAATCGCTCGTTTGGAAAAGAGTGCCATAATACGAAAATTTTAATTTTCTTTTTTTTCGCTTAAAAGGGCTTTAAATAACGTCATTTTCTTCAAAATAAATTAGATTTATTGTTCTAATACACTCCATAACAAAAAAATCGACGCACCAAGAAGGAGTTGTTGGATCTTAGTGCGTCGATTTTTTTTTTTTGTTATATAGTGCATTAACCGCTGGAGAACACAGCAAACTTAATTTTCGTAGTGCAAATTTCCTGAAAGGTTAAATTTCAAATGCTTCTACTGTAAAATTTCATTTCTTTGTGTTGTGGTATTCTTCTTCCAAATGGGCGATATGTATTTTAAAAGTATAATTGGTTTCAATTATGGGAATTTCATTTCTGTATGAGTTAGATTTGTAAAAAAAAAAAAAAAAAAAAAAAAAACTGTAGCTATAAACAGTCCTTCTTTGTAAATTTATCATAAAAGGAAAAAAAATTCTATTATCTGTTTACTTTGGGTGTTTCGTTCATATATTCTTAATATTAATAAATCACCAGTTGTAATTCATTTTGTGAATTCATTTATATATTTTTCAAAGTAGAAGACAGGGAAATGAGTTGAAAAATGTCTTTGTCTCTGCATATAATTTTATTTTTGAGCAGACATTTTGCTATTGTTTCTTGCTTTTTCTATCTCTTCAGTATATGTGATCAAAAGTAGGAGTAAAACTCTGTTACTTTAACTAAAATAATAAAGGGAAGGTAGATGATATAAGTTTTCCTCGATAGAAAAAAAGAAACTCAGATTTTAATGTAAAACTTCGAATGTTGTATTTAGTATTTTTGCAACGGTCAGTTAAAATATGGTTATAGTGTAAAATTTATTGTTTTTCAGATGTAAAAAAAAGCACATCTGAATATTTGCTGCTATAATGAAAATTTATTACTATAAAATGCACAAGTGTGTGCTAAAATACTAGTTTTACTTATGCTATTTTGCTAAAGGATATTTTATCTAATTTTCTATTTAGTTTTCATACTTGTTCTTTTCGAATCCTTTATATTCAAAACAAACTTGCTTGTTTTCAATTTTAGTAACATTGAAAAGTTGTGTCATACATATAGAAAAAACGATAATAAAAACAACCTGCATTAAACAGTTGTTTGAAATAAAACACATATGTTAGAAACAATAAATTCGTTCTGATCCATATTTACTTCTTTTGCCTCTTCATTTTTGGAACACATGCTTTGTTTTATTAAACTGTGTGTTGTCTTTATTGATCAAACTTTTTTAGTTCAACAGCTTCAATTGCACTGTCGTGATAGAATTTTTTTAAAAATTATTATTAAGGAGATTTTATGTCAAGGAAATTTTCCGAAAGCTTTCAGATTGCAGTTAAAACATTTTATTTATTGTATGTTTCAATATGTTCTTGTTAAAATGATGACATTTTTAAAAGATTTTTTTTTCAAATTGCAGAAATATTCGGTGGTTTGTTCCAGTAATATTCAGCAAGTATTATATTTTTAAAGTATTCAATTTAAGTTACAGTAACACCGATTTTTTTTCTAAATGAATAATGTCTTTTCAAATAATGTATCGACTGGTATGAATATAAAATGTGGTTTCAGGTGAAAAATATTCAGTTCAATTATTTTTTCAATGCAAAATTCGATACAATACCTCATCTGGGGATGATTCTTTGCGCTTCCATGTATACTTAAAATCCTATAAACAGACCATTCAATATATTAATTGAATTAGCTACTAATAGAAAATTTAAGTTAATAAAGTGATGAGTTTTCGGTTATAAGATTTTGGCTGATATTTTTTTTTTTTTTCACTTTGATATTGCTTTTTGAATTGAAACTCGAGCGTAAAAGATGTGAAATTTAAACTTTGAACTCAGACACAACTAATAAGCTCCCCATAATTGCTTTAAAGAATTCTCCGTTTTTTTAAACTTACATTTTTATCCTGTCAAAGTATGTATGGTGGTACACTTTGTATGAATGATAAATTGTCATGGTTGTTTCTTAGAATTGGTCATGTTAAAATTTGCTACAGACTGTAAAACGAAATCTCAATGTTAATTTATTTAAAACATTAACTTTTCTCTGTTGCAACTAAGGTCACAATCACTAAGGTCAAATAATGCAACTTAAATAAGCTAGTGTTAATCCATACCTTAACTGTGATGCATTTAACTATTTAAGGAATATCTCTACATTTTGTCAAAAGACGGCGTATTTTAATTTTTTTTGAGCAATCATGATTGCTTATTGTTCTCACTTGACTATTTTTGACGTTCCTTTGATTTTTCCCGCCGCCACCCTCCGCACCATCACTGTCGACGGGCTCCTCACGATGCTGCATCCATGTCCTACACACAAACACATACACACACATACACTTACACACACCTACACACATACACAAACGCATACACACACGCATACATACAGACACCCACACATACACACACAAAAACATACACACAACTAGCCACCCATTCATGCCGGCACACAGACACAAACACATATTCCTACACACATACACATACCCCCCCCAACAGACGCAAACACACATGCCTACACACATACACATAACCCGTAGACACAAACACATACCCCCACATACAAACACACACGTCTACATACACACACTCGTGATTGCGAGAAACATAATTTGAATTCAAAATGTCAAAACTCAAATAATTTTTTTTTTACTGATGGAAAAAAAAAGACGTTTTTCTTTCTTTTCTCGTAATTTCGTTCCAAATAATGATTTATACCCCGTATTAAGATATATTCTTAACTTGTTCAATGAGCAAAATAAAAATTCTTATTGAATTTCCATATCAGAATTAAGTAAGACATCTTCATGTATACAATAATATCATAAAAAATGGGTGTCGCGTTTACCAAAGATATAAAGGAATAAAAATTACATTGCTAAGAGGACACATATGTTTCCAAGTTGGAAACACTGTACATCGTTACATTATCTTTCATGATAAATCTTCAGAAATTTACATTATGCAAGCATGAATTAATAAAGATAGAAACATTGATGACATCTTATTATGAAGATATATATTATATATACTTAATGGCAAAGTATCATATATGAATGGTTTATGTTTGAATCATATAAAGCAGATGATGTAAATATGTGAACATATATGCTGCTGAGAGGATTTAACTATGATTTATGCATCTGACGCCTCGTTTTCATTCACATACATAAATTGTTTAACTGATGAATGAGTTCGAAGCTGCAATAATATGAAATTACATTTTAAGTTCTTCAAGTGATTTTTGATATTTTTATACTTTATTATGAAAATTCTCCACAATAGCGTAAAAGATTCACACATGATGATTAGCGATTTCTTTGATAGCTCTCCACAGAGTCACAAAAAGTATCATTTTGCGCAGTTTTACAAAACATGTATGGCTATTTTTTAGTCTTTTGGGTAGACTTTGAAATTTGCAAGTGAGTTTTTAAGAAGATGGACTTTTACGGCGAGTAAACACGTAATGCTCAGAAAACGATAACGCTTTCAGAACAACAATTTTGGAGACATTATCGAGAATTTAAATTAGCATTTTTTAAAGTTTTTTTTTCCATCTCAAATTTTCTAAATCGCACTTTAGAATATGGTTTTATCCGTCTCATAAATTGAGAAGTATACCTTGATAGATCTGTCATTTTTGAACTATTTTGTACTGAAAATTGTTCTAAGTACAACAGTGCAAATTACACCTCTACCGACTAAAGGTTCTGTTTATTATTATTATTGTTATTATTACTGTTTTAGTACTTTCTGCATACGCACAGGCATATGGAGTCCGCTAAAGCAAAGAGTTGTGTAAATGTTAAATATGAATGATTTAGAATCTAAATCATCTAAATTTTCGATCAAACGTCCCAAGTAACTGTCCAGAACTCTTCTCATTATTTAAAATTGAATTTATGTGTCATTTATAAATTTTCATAATATGAAAAAAAAAAATCATTTTTTTTTCTCGAGCCACCTTTGACATTTATCATAACGGCAATGCCAAGCTGAAAAAGTGCACGCAATCCACAAATTTTGAAACTCTCAGAATGTTTTCCATTTTCCATTTGTTTTCAGTCACTTCCTCTGGTTGAATCTTATTCCCCTGTTTGTCCTTAGTTTTCGTTTTAGTTCCACTAACTGGAATTCTCCTCCTGGGCTGCTCCAGGCCTTATACTCCTTTCTAATGGAACAGTACAGTTAAGGAAAAGGGAAGATTATTTTTTTATTATGAGGAGAATGAATTTCTTACATGCAAATTTATTCATTTTATAATGCACTCTCTATTTTTTCTTTTAAATATGTCGAAAATTGGTCGTTTTTGGTTTAGCAAGTGAAAATAAAAAAGAAATTTACTCAGGGCCAAAATGTCCTGACAAATAAATGATTGTTGAAGCGATAAACATATTATTTAAGCTTTGCATCAAAGACGTTAAGTAAAAGTTTGCCTATTTATTATGTTTTATTTCGTTAATGTGAAAAAAATTTCTTTTTTTTAATTTCTTCATTTATTAGCTCATGAAATAGAGGGTCTTTCTACGTGAGAAAATCGCAGTTACGTTTCCACCGTTAGAATCTGAAGCATACACAGGATTAGCAGAAATTGTTGACTACCTGGGGTTTCAAAACAAGGTTTTATTCCGAAATATTTGAGTGAGAAGAAAAGTGGTGTAAGTGGACTTTTTCCAAGTTTTGAGTAAAGCGCGTGGATGTTCGAAATCCAAGTAGGTTTTCATTGAATAACTAAGTAATTAAGTAGTGTTTCTTGCTGTATAATAGTACGAAAGCATACAAACAACTTGCTCAGCCAGTGACCTTGCACTAGGTTTGGGTCTCCTGATTGGCTAGCCGACGCAAATGTGTCTACCATGTTTTTTCCTTTTTTTTTTAATTTAACGCATATCAACAAATTCTGTTCCTTAGACGTTCTGACTCCACGCTTGAATGTGTTTGCCCTCCCCCCTTGAATAATATCTAGGCTTTTCTTCGAAATCAAACAATATTTAGAGCATGCAAAGCAAGCTATAACGGAGATGAATGACGTTTTTACGTGATAGCCAATCAGCAGTCTCCATATTTTTACACGGTCTTTAGCAAAGTAAAGGTTGTTTGTATGCTCACCCGAGAAGACTACCAGTACCATCTCTTGTCCCAAACACAGATAAGAGTTTCTCCTAACTATTTGTATGTTATCTCCAAATTTTTAATTTTAGTTTTGACACTCCTTTGCTTCGAGGTGCTTCCTAACATGCTTAAAAATATCGGTTATAAAGGAGCATAAACATTCATAACCATTGTGTTGAGAGTGTCTTAAAATTGGACATGCGCATAAAAGTTTCAAATTCATAGCTCCCTGCGTCTTTTTTTAATACATCATCCACTTTTCTTATGTTTATATTGTTAAATGAAAAGTATTTTGAACCCCAATGAATCACTTATGCTAACACTGTGTTTTATATTTTCACGACGGATATAAAATTCTGAATGTCATTATACACATTTTATTATTGTTATTATTATTTTGATATGGTTTGGAATATTGACAACGAAAACGAACCCTCACTTCGTCGATATAACATGTAGTGGATACCATTACTTTGAATATAATTTTGTATTAGCTAGTAAAACCGAAAAATATCGAAGTTTTTGCGTGAAGAAGCAAACGTAATGTTCTTTGTATAAATTTTACCTTCATTGCATTTATTTAAAAGGAAAAAAAATGTTAATTTTCTACGAAAGCTTTACTTCCTACTTATATTTTCTAACCAGTGTAACCAGTGTAAAAAGTGAACCAGTTAAAAGTGTTCTAATAAGTCGTAAGAAAAATGTCAAAAACGCATTCGGTGTATTGATTTCCCTGTTGCATTAAACATTTATTGATATGGTTTAGTTAACTTTCTTTCCTGTTCAACTAAAGTGGATTTTCCAAACATTTTATGCTACATCATTTCATTTATTTTGTTCCGAAAAAAATCATTCCAGCATTGTTAAATCTGTTTATATTTTTTTTTGTGAGAATAATTTTTTTTGTTGCATCGGTAGACTTTATAGTGTCTTAAAATCAATTTAAAACTAAGGTGTACTTTAATATGAGAATTCAGATAAATTTAAGAGATACGCTTTACCTTAGGGAACCATTAAGCTGAAATATGAATTTGTAAAGTACAAATTATAAAGTTTTCACGTACGATGTTGATGATTTTTTTAAAGCATAATGAAGAAAAATTGCCTCATTTGATTTTTCGAAAGATTTGCATGACTTATATACTCAGCCTTCCTTGACACGCTTCAACGAAGCCTGATGAACACTCGAATTAATAACTTCTTAATCATTAAAGGCAAGTCAGATTAATGTAAGTCGTGAAGCTCGTTCTTCGACTCTGCATATCAGGGCACAAGAGAATAAACAGCTAAGCAAATCTGCATTCCTCCAAAGTTTTTTCGAGTTCAGATAAAAGTTAGTTATTAGCCGAACCGGAGCGTGGGACTATCGTTGGTGGTAGTCCTAGTGTACAGCTTCGTCTTTGTGAGGCAGGCAGATTGACGGATGATATGCTGGTCCAAGAAGGACCAGTTCCAGGTTGGTGGTAGGATGGCTTTCGGCAAGCTTGCAGCCTGCACATGATGATGTCAGGCAACGCGTCCAGAGTCTCTTGGATAGCGATGAGCCTTTCTGTTGCGGTGGCTAACCGATCTTCAAGCGATAACTGGCGTTGACTGAGCTCGTTCACCACTTCGTAGATGCTGTTGGATGTCTGCGGGAAATCATGAAATTCAAATGTTAAGCTTTTATTAACTCACTGGCAATTAAGTTTGCTGATAATTAATTTTACTAACAATTAAGTAATGATAACCTATTTTAAAACTAGAACTTAATGTCTTCAGAAGATCATGAAATTCAAATGTTAAAAGCTTTTATTAACTGATAACTAAGTAATCATTAATTATTTTAGAAACGGAATTTGTCTGCAGGAAATCATGAAATTCAAATATTAAGCTTTTATTAACTCACTGGCAATTAGGTTTGCTGAAAATTAATTTTACTAATAATTAAGTAATGATAACCAATTTTAAAAATGGAATTCAATGTTTTCAGGAGATCACGAAATTCAAATTTTAAGCTTTTATTAACTGATAACTAAGCAATAATCAACTATTTTATAAACAGAATTTGTCTGTAGGATATCATGAAATTCAAATGTTAACTTGTATGTTTTCTTAATAATTTATGATAAATACTATCTATGATATTTTGCTAAAAACATAAATATAATATCTATGAATACTACTATACATGATATTTTGCTCTACATTTAAGTAAACCAATGCAACAAGAGTACTGTATATTTCAAGACAGACGAAGGAAACATGTGGGATTTGAGATATTGTTTACATATGCGAGGAAGTCTTCTTAGAAGAAGAAACTAAACTGAGCCATGGTCATAACCTAATTTAGAAATACAGTCGGACCCCGATTGAACAAATTCATTGGGAGCGAAACTTTTATATGATAAATCGGGGTTATTCGTAATATCGGGGTGTGAAATAAAATTAACAAAAAACTACTTACCTTATCTAAAAACCCTTAAAAGCCACTGCGCAAAAATATGCATAACTAGCAAGTGTACACTTTTTTTTTCAGCATTCCGATACTAATTATACACTAGTTAATTTGAAATTTTAAAGTACCAAGTAATATATATTTGACAATTTCCTTGATACTTGACTCGAAATATTCTTTTTTGACTTTATGGAGAAAAGAAAATACTGTGTCATTTACAGCTTGTTGCATGAGATCTGATTTTAGTTTCCAGGCCATGTTAAGCATTTGAAAAAGTAAGTTTTAATGGGAGTATTATCGCTTTTTGCATCAGAATCGCTATTCATTGGTTGCCCCCTCGGCCGTCAAAAATTGCGAACTCCAAGAAAAGTCTTATTCTGCTTCGGATAATATGGAAAAAATCGGTTGTTGAAATAATTCGTTGATTCGAGGTTTATTGTTCGGTAAATAGGGATTTTTTCCTTCAATTTATTCGGGGAAAAAGAAAAATTCTCTAAATCGCGAAAGTCATTAAATAGATGTTTTGTTAAATCGGGGTCTGACTGTACTTAAAAACACCATTTCACACTTAATACATTTTGCGTAAGTAATATGTGAAGAAAAAATGCTGTAAAAATTTTACCACCTTATTGTGCATATTTTTCTTTAATTAATCGAATGTGTGTTTTCCTTCATTTCTTTCTAAGTTTTATTTCTTCTGAAGCTATTTTACATAACTACACTACACTGGTGTTCAAAAATTAAGGACGAAGTCGAAAAATTAGCTTATCAACTGAACGAAGAGGCAGAGCGGACAGAAAGACCAATCAGGAGATTAAGTAAGGTGATGTACGGTAGCACACGCGCAGATATGCATACAGACGTAATGGGGGAGTGTCTGAGTAGTATAAAGTATGTTGTCGGTGTAAGATCAGTATTTCTGGCAAAGAGATTGCACGCCGTATAGCAGTTATAATTACACCGAGTTGCTGCCTCAGCGAGAAATGGCGAATAGTCAATCAGTTAGACGACATCTGGATGCTTTTACCCGAGGTCGAATCATTGGAAAGTTGGAGGAAGGCCGCAGTGTGACAAGTGTGGCTGCAGAGTTCGGAATTGCTCACAGCATCATTTCACGACTTTGGAGACAATTTCAAACTACAGGAACAGCTATCCGGGGGTTCAGTAGTGGTCGCCCACGAGGAAACACACCCGCAGATGACCGGTATATTGTCTTACAGGTCAGAAGAAACAGGCGGCAGACAGCGGAAGAAATCGCTAGACACACGACACAGGCGACTGGACGACAGACATCGCGTTTTACCGTGGCCAGAAGACTGCACGGTGGTGGTCTGTTTGCACGACGCCTTATACCGTGTGTACCTCTAACGCCTGCCCATCGGAGAAGGCGTTTTCTGTGGTGCCAGGAACACCGGAATTGGAGAGACAATGAATGGGGACGAGTACGCTTTACAGATGAGAGCAGATTCAGTCTGAGTAGCGATTCTCATCGCATACTCATCTGGAGAGAGAGGGGAAGCCGCAATCATCCCTCGAACATCATTGAAAGGGACAGGTATGGAGGTCGCGGTGTTCTCGTTTGGGGAGTCATCCTGCTTGGTAGTCGTGCAGACCTTCACATCTTTGACGCAGGTTCAGTCAACGGGACCCGTTATTGCAACGAGATTCTTCTTCCATATGTGCGTCTTTTTAGAGGCGCTATGGGTCCGCAGTTCCTTTTCATGGACGACAATGCACCCTGTCATCGCACAGTAGCTGCCGAACAGTTCTTAGAGAGTGAGGATATTGAACGTATGGATTGGCCGGCACGATTTCCGGATCTCAATCCCATCGAGCATGTATGGGATTTTCTAGGCAGATGCTTGGCAGCTCGTACCTTACCACCAGTAACGATTCGGGAGCTTCGATTGGCGCTGCAAGACGAATGGGCAGCAATGCCTCAACAACTCATTGACACCCTCATTCTCAGCATGGGCAGACGCTGTGAAACCTGCCTAGCAGTCGGGGGAGATCATTTCCCCTTCTAAAAACCGGATGTTTCTTGCTGGACACCCATCACAGGGATGTTTCGGCCTTCAGTCGCATTGCGCTCCATGCTACTTTTTCAATAAAGCTTCTTTTTATCCCTCTGATTTCTCTTTTAGAAAGTGCTGCTTACATTACACATGTCCTTACGTATTGGGGATCTTACGGTATTAAATGTGTTGATTTGGAAAGCTTTTGTACAAAGTTATATTGAAAAAACCGTCTCGTCCTTAATTTTTGCACACCAGTGTATGTTAGTAAAAATTTCAACAACATGAAGGACTTATTAAAAAGGAATAAAATTTACTGCACATATTACTTATAGTTCTTCGAATAAACGATCAAAATTACAGATCAAACATGCGTAACTTAATATCCAATATAGCTACCCCGCGCAGATGTGAGAATCTGCACACATTTTGGCATCGAATCACAGAGGTGCTGAATTTCACGATTGGGAATGGCATCCCACATGGCTTCAATCTTAAGCCAAAGTTCATCCGTACCCACTGCCGGACGAGACTCTGATCAACGCAATCTGAGAAATGCTCGATGGGCGTCATATCCGGAGAACGGGCTGGCCAAGGAAGTAACGTAACCTGTCGTGTACCGTATCACACTTGTACGTTACGTGTGACATGTGGACGTGCATTGTCTTGCTGAAGCACTGTACCAGGAACGCTCTGAAGAAGGCGTATTAGCTCCGGCGTCCCTGAAGAAGCGCTCGCTATTAAGGTTACCCGTAATTCGGAGTAGATGAGACTGCCCTATATACTCAATAGCGCTCCAGACCATGACGCCAGGTATTCTACCGGTATAACGTCGGATTGCACACTCTGGGAGGTGACGTCTCCATGTGTAACGCCTGACACATACACATCCATCGTTAGAGTGCAGATTAAATCTGGACTCATCCGAGAAGACGGCCTGTTGCTGGTCCGCCCACCATTGTGCGTGTTTGTGGGTCTATTGAAGCCAGAAGCAACGATGATTGAGGGAAAAGGAATCCTGTAAAGGGGAATCCTCGCATGCAGGCCCTGGCGCAGCAGACGTCGACGAACCGGGACGCAGCAAGTGTGACACCTGTAGTCGCACTCCAACGTTGTGCTAGCGTACTAGAGGACGCTATACGATCCATCACAGCTTAAGTGGGTGAGGTTTCGATAGTCCCGTGGCGTCGTGCAGTTGTGTGGGCTGGTGCGAGCTCTTCTGCAAATTTCATCGTCCTCTACCATTTTTTACAAATACGAATCACAGTTGAGGCATTACGCTGCGTGCGGGCTCTGATTTCTCTATACGTAAGATCACCCTCACTCAGGCCGATCATTCGGCCTCATTTGAACTACGTTGCTCGTTCGTATGACGCCATGCGTTTTTGACGAGGCATATTGAGTACTAGAGAAACATCTACAATCGGCAGAAGAACATACACTGATTTCGAAAAACCTTTACAGCCCTTAATATACAGAGTCTACGCCGCAGTTTAGAGGGCGTTTCTCGGTCTACGCATGCGCGACGTCTCTGTAATTCTAATCATTTCAACATCTTATCCTGCGATACATTTCTTGTGAATTTCGGTGCATTTGCATAATTCCTTGGTGTAGCAATTTTTACAAACATGAGTGTATATTTATGCAATAATTTGAGAAAAAAAGAACATAATTTCATACCTTTGCCATGTCTGATATGGTATTCGCATTATCCATCAGCTTTCTTTGCTCAAGCTTTACTTTTCTTAATCTGAAAAATTAATTTACACAATGAATGTTTAAAAGCAGATGAAATACTACATAGAAACTTTTATGTTTTATTTAATTTTATTTTCAAACACTACACATCCATTAAAGGTTCGTGGACGAAATATGCTTCGTTTTATTTGGGCAATGCCAACAACAGCGGCGTTACTTCTGCATATTCTTAAACTATCTTAAAAATACTTTAATTTTAATTTGAGTATTCGTGTGTCTATCTGCAGCATCCTAAGAGAATGAACCGATTCTGATTTTTTTTTTGAAAGGTCATTTGATCGATAATGTACTTAGTTACGATCAATTTGACTAACTTTTTTTAATGTTTAGTATAATATTAGTTCGTGTAAGCTAATTAATAATGCGTACAATGTTGGCTTCGGTGTAGAGCTTGGATGTCCTACTTCTACATTTATATGAATAATAGCAAGTGTGTGTAGGAGTAAATATTTGCTTGATTCGTCAAGAGCAAGAAAAAAAAAAAAATCCATTCAATGAAATAACTGACTAAGAAAGAGAAGCGAGTGTTACCGCAAACATTTGCTTGTTAGTCAACGACTAAGGATCAAGATATTTAAAGATTCAGTCGAATAAAAAGTGAAATGAGCATTTGCGAAAACATTTGTTTGCTAAGTCAATAAAGTAGGTGCGGGTAATAAGGCCTACCTAAGAAAGATTTAAAATTAAGTAAAAACTATGTATCCGAACAAAAAAAATGCAATATTAATTAAACATACATATCAATTACTATTGGAAACTAACAAAAAATGACTACTTTTACTGAAAATAAGCATAATATAAAACATTTTTAAAAAACCCCTGTCATTAGGCCTTATTTTACTACAGTAGGATAATTTTAACACTCATAACCAAAATAAGCTTCTTACATTGATAATTGAGATGGATTATAATATATATGCTTTAATCATGCTGAAAGTTTTCAAAATGACAAAAAGGTTCTTTGTTTAACAACCGTCAAGGCACTCAAAATTCTCTTTGTCATAGACTGTCAAAGCGACTCATTCCTTACGATACCACTTGCCGCATTTTAAAAAATTGTCTCATGTCATTCATCTTATCCTCTCATAAGTATATACAGTACTAACCAGCATCGTTTAATCAAATGTCCTTCTTTGAGGGTTTATGTCTTTTTTTGTTATCTTATCATATTTTCGTAGTTATTATTTTTAAGTATTGTATTATTGTGAAATTCATTAATCTGGAAAACGTTGACACTAACCGGTAAATATGAATATGCACATATTAAAAAAATTGGCGAAACACCAGTACACTTATATTTCTGGTGAATCACCGGTGACCATTGATACTCTTTCGTTTCGATCTTTCACGTTAACAGCTATTGAATACTTCAGGGGTTTTTCATGAATTCGATGTCACAAGGCCCAGAAGCACAATCAGAATTTCAGTGGCGTAGTTGAAATAGTGAAACTGTGGGTTAAAGTTACCTAGGTGGGTTGGAATTGGTCACAGTTTTTCTTTCTGTCGCAACGACATAAGAGAAACTGTTTTCTCTTTCAAAGAAACATGATTTCAGGAGATAATTAACCAACCGAAAGTGATAGAGACGTGATCTTACGTGTATATGGCCATAAGGAATTTCCTCTGATGCAGACGAACTCTCCCAGGGCAGACGTGCTTAGCGAGTTTCGTGTGCTTGTAAATCAGCCACGTCTCTCTCAGAACACTTGCCGCTGCATTTTTTAGCTGTGGAAATAAGGAGGAAGGTTAAAATGGAGATTAATACTCGTCTAATGTCACGGTGATTTTAAACAAGCATGAACACCATTGATAAATAAGGTGTTTAGTATCAAAACTATTTCAAAACAATTATTTTTTCATTTTTCTTCTTCATAATTTGGTACTTCTTTGTCGATACCAGTCACTGTAAAAAAATTCCGAAACGTTTCTGGTTATTTCCGTGGAACGTTTTGGGATTTCAGAGGTTTCCACCTAAATCCCCGCAAAATCAAGTATCTTAACAAAAATGTTTCCTGAATTGCCAAAGGGTGCACGAATTCAGACTTTTCACTGGTGTGAAAAATGTTTTTTGCTACCAGTTTAAAGGTTGACTGGGCGTGTTTATTCAGTGTATCTGCTTTAGTTTAATCACGGCTCGTCTGGATTGACTAAGCTCCCAATAGGAGCAAATAAGTCACTGGATAGCTGCAGCTTTGCGAGGCAGGAATTGCAAGCAAGGAATATGTTTGCTTCTTGCTTGCAATTATTCGCATATCTTTGGCCATGGTTGCTCTAATGCTTCTGGAGCTTTCTTGGTAAACCAGGAAGGTTCTAATCAAATACATTAAACCTATTAAATTTTTGTAGAAGGTTCACGACTGGCTTTAACAGGGGAGATTTCGCAGTATTTCAGGAAGGTTACTCACTTTTATCAAAAAACGTTCCTGGTTTTTGTAAGATATGTTACTGGTTGAAATTGGGCACATCAACTGCCTATTATTTTCCAGGAACGTTTCTGAATCGTTTTTACAGTGTTGCGCTACCAAGCGATTTGTAAAGAATCTCCTTCAATAGTCACGTTAACATAAGTTTTTCATAGCGCGCATATTCCCGTTCCTTCTCCGTAAAAAACTGGCATTAAAATTCTCCGTTCACATGTAAAAAGAGTTTGTAACCGAGAAAGCGGTTTTACCCAATATCCTTAGCTGCTTTACTCAGCAAGTTAACAAACTCATTTCATGTAGTGCATTCTGAGTAAAACCCAGAAAATATTGTGTAGAAGGCAGGAGATAAGAAGATCCATATTTATATTAGTTGCTGCCGATTTAGATAGCAGAAATTCAAATACAGGATATGTTTTCATGTTGTCAAGTGATGCAATTACATGGTTCACTAGTAGGCAATCTTCTGTGTCCACATCAACAACGGAACCAGAGCACATTGCAGCATCTATAGCTGTCAAAGAAGTGATATGGTTTCGCCAGCTACTAACAAGGAGACGGCACGACCGTGGGGTCGGAGATTTGCGTCATTTTTTTTTTTTTTTTGTGGTGAAAGTAGATCGCTAGTCCCTTACGTAGTTAAAGTAATACGACGCAATACTCAGAAAATTATGAGAAAAATCGATCTGAAGTCGCCATGGAGTCTCCTAGGCGCATTATGAATTTAAAATCTCAGACTCTTGATAAGCTGTCGCTACCCTAGTCGGATAAGGAGCGATCTTGTGTTCCAGAGATAGCACGATCGAATCCCACTCTGGAGATATTTCTTTTCTCTTTTTTTTGCTATCACAACAATTAGTGGTAACACGTTTCACCCCTATATTACTTTCTGAAATTTATTTTTGCCCAGGATCGCAAACTTTTTAATTCACTGAAAAACATTCTTGCTCGTTATTCTGTACGGTTTGATTTGCCTAGTAAAGGTTTTTGACATGTGCTCCCCTTACGGTCATAAGGGACATCTGCTCATAGGACATTCGGATCTTTTTTTTCTTTTTGTTATCACACAGCAATTATTAAAATAGTTTATCTTCCCTACATAATTTTCAAGACTTCATTTACATCATTTTTTTAAATTTTTTTTTCTTCCAGCAAAACAATTTTAAACAATTCATATTTTTCCTCCTACCACAACTTCTTAACCACTAATTGTTGTGGTAGCAAAAAAAAAAAAAGGTCCTGAGTGGGATTCGATCATGCTATATCTGAAGCTCAAGATCGCGCCTTAACCAACTAGACTAGCTAAATGAAAAATTATCATATAAGCTTTGTGCTACAATATGATTAAGGTGAAAAAACAACGTAAATAAAGCACAGATATTGGAGAAAATACAGCATATAGCTATTTCAAGACTATAATGGAGCCTCTTCATCAGTGCAAAAAGATCACCAACACAACCAGAAGTTGTGAGAGAACTGACAACAACCAGGTGGACACCGGTATTTATACCTAAGAGGGCCAACCAATAAGAATACAGGAACAAGACATCAACCAACCAATCAGTGAACAGCATGTACACTCCGGGCTCAAAGCAGGGATAGAGACAACCAATATTTGTGTATTTTCTCCAATATTTGTGCTTTACATACGTTGTTTTTTCACCTTAATAAGCTAGGCTAGCGGCAGCTTGTAAATCGATTTTTCATACAAGTTTCTGAGCATTGCGTCGTATTACTTTAACCACGTAAGGTACTAGGGGTCCTCTTTCACCACACAAAAAATTGACGGAAATCTCCGACCCCACGGTCATGCCATCTCCTTGTAAGTGACATAGACGAGCAGGAATTCTGTGAAAAAAGTGTCACCTTATACGTTGATAACCAGAGTGATCAAGTTGATCAAAAATCTAGTGTACCATCGACGCATCAAACGTATCTACTTGAGATACCACTTTATCCGTGAGAAGTACGAGAGTAAAACCGTGAACATTGACTATGTCAATAGTAATGAGCAATTGTCGGACACTTTTATAAAATCACGGCCAAGGGACAAGTTTGAACAATTCAAAACATTCATAAACTTTATTGCTAAGTTTAAAAGTATTATAATTTTGTTTGTTCATTGAAATTAGTTTTCATTGCTATTTTTTTTTTCATTTTATCAAGTAAGAATTGGAGGGAATGTTAAATATTGTTCAATTCTTTCTTGTCTTTATTTCAGCCTTGTTTTACGTTTGTTATTTCATGTACTGTAATTTTTTTCATCTGTTTCTTTAATAAAGCAGTCAAATATATAGTGTTTGGAAGATCTCAGCGGTACTGTGAGTACGAGCTAAATTTGTTGTTGTTCAGTTCTTAGTTTATTATTTAAATAAACACAACTTACTTAAATAATCTGTGTTATTAATAAACAGACTTAAAAAGTGTAAGCACGATTTAAGCATAAACAGGTGTGTTTTATTTTAAGCTCAAATAGCAATTTTTCCCCCGTTAAGCATTGTGCTGAAAGGTAAATTATCATTAAAAGACACCAGACAAAAAATGACGCCGAACGTTCCAAAGTCATGCAAGGCGGTCATTTATTTTTATTGCTTCACTTTGACATTATTTTTATTAACTGAAATTAAATTTGTACCACATGCTTTTTTGAGGCAAAAGTTGTTTGGGCTTAATCAACCGTTCAATCGAACTTGAGATTAAATTTAAATTTGTTTCAAAGTTTATTTTATCTCCTTCTACTGTTACTGAAAACAGTTCAGACTGTTATTTCAGAAGAAAATGGCGTGCAGTAAAAGGCCATATTTCATGTCTATATTAAACAAAACTCTTGAAATGAAAATATTTTGAATTAATATGCAAACAAGTATTTTTCAAATTTCATTCCGAGATCAAACAAGGGGGAAAAACTTGCATCACTGATGTGCTGAGCACAAGGGTGATATCTGCCGTCCAGCTTTAACTGAGAAAGAGCTTTTAAACTTTTGCGACTTCATATATTTTGATTCAGGAGCCACTTTTTCAGAATTTTTAAAAATTAATTTCCCATTCTCAAATGACCGTGGAACATTGCATTTAGGTGAAATATGTTACAAAGAACCACATGGTGACAACAACTCAATTTCGTTAAATGTGCAGATACGACTTTTGTGCTTAGCACGGCAGATCAGCTTTATAAACGTCATGTGACTACCTTTCCTCTTAGTTTTAGTCCATAAAATATTTAATTTAGGATGAAGATGAGTAGTTAAAATGCTCATTCCCTATTTCTGCTTAATGATATTTCATTGTAGATAAGACGGTCGATAAATGAAGAGCTTTACGAGCTCCATTCATGAGGAACACCGTGTCCTTGACCTTCGATTTTACTCACGCACCAGTTTACCGAAAATACTTTAGTTTTAGGAGAATTTCTCTCACACATAAAATTTATTCGTGGGAGTATTTAAGTAGTAGTATATAGAAAGGCTTGGAATGGGAATAGAATCGTTACATAACGGCAATGAAAATTCAAAAGAATTATTTTCTGATTCAACAATTGCTAAGAATTTTGAAGCAGAAAAAAAAATCATAATTTCGTATGCATATTTCGTGCTTTTACCACCTTTTAAAAGTCGTTTTTTTCAAGAACTGCCACACGAAAAAGGCCATTATTCCACGAAAAAAGCAGCCATATTGTACCGTACGTGACGGTTCATATATTTCATTTAATAGCAATAATTTTAAAAGGTAATGACGAAACTTTTTCTTTAAGAAATCATATACGTTTGTAATTTGTTAATAAACAAAATTTTGTTCAATACCATTTTAAAGCGTTATTTTAAAAGAAATATATGAGGCGCCACGTGCGAGACAAAATGACCGATTTCCGCGGAATGATCCTAAACTTTTTAACTGAGTTACCTTTTTTGGTAGTAAACATAAGCTGTTAAAACAAACGTAAAATTTAAAAGAATCTATAACGTAATAAGCGAGAAAACTATGTGGTTATGACCCAAATTATAACTTTAAAATTACGCATGAGTAATTCTATTTCGTCTAATCAACATATTTCAACTTTGTTTTCTTTTTGCGAGCATATTTTTAAACACTAGTGCGACCTGCTTATGACAAATACGATCATTAATTTTAAGGAAAACTTAATCGAACGGAAAAAATATTTAGTCATATGTAAAGTTTTTATTTCGGATTTTGTGTTTCTCAGCATTAAATACCAATTTATAAATAGAGTCGTTAAATAACTTAGACTAGTTGCGAAACCTTAGCAGTCGTCATGTCAAAGACAAACTAGAAAAGTTTCAGTTATTTTAATTTCGAAGCATGCATTTTGTCAGCTAGTGGGAGAAACAAAACCCTAGTTTTACGTTTATGATTAAAAGTCTTCATACGCAGAAACCCGTACAGAATACCTGTCAGAAGAAGTATTTTAATTACGAAAATCGTTTTCGTTCGGAGAAGAGACAGAAGTCTTACATTCATACATGCTTAACATTTCGCTATTGTTAGTATCGATGTCTCAAAAACTCATTTCTGCCGATACTCCGTTACTTGTCCACGGCAGTACAGTCCTTAAGAGTACAGTGCTGGCCAAATTATTAGACTAAGGTTGTTTTAAAAGCAAATTCTTTATTGATTACATAACTTTAGACACATTAACGAACAGTGAAATAATTATTTAATATTTAGTATGCATTCCCTTGTTCTTGATGAGCATTTTAAGTCTTTTTGGCATGCTTTTCACAAGGTTTACACCATTTCTTAACTTTTTAAAAAAGGAGGTAAAAAATTGTTTATCCTTACTATTATATATACTCACATACACATACTCACTAATTACCTGAAACTAACTTTAAATATAACAGAACACACTAATAAAAAGAACTAGTGAACTGTTTAAGCTGACTGAGGTTATGTTCCTGGTAGGTAGATAAACAAAGAACATAAACAAAGCAGACAGTGCTGCCACCTGCAAACATTAAATTATGCTAAAATAACGTAATAATAGGTGTACAGTATGTACTGTACTTTAACAGTAAAATAAATAGTATTTTAGTAAAAATAGTTTACAAAAAAAAAAAAAAAAAAAAAAACTCTTTAGTCTAATAATTTGGCCAGCACTGTATATGCAAGGATATCGTGTGGCATAGGATGATTGTGAAGTTGCAGTTGAAGAGCTCGGGGCAGAAATGTAATAAGCCACAAGGAGTGACTTTCCGATCAAAATTTCCGTTTCTCATTACTAAAACTAAAATAAACATGACATGGATCATGCCATTTTTGGAAAAACATATCTGGTTTTAGTATTGCAGAACATAGAATGTATAATACAGTAAAACCTGTCTACAACGACACTGTTGGGACCTAAAAAAATACCGTAATAGACAGGTTATCGTTATAGACAGTTTGATAATTCATCCAGACATTTTGCTGGGGCCAAAAAAAAAATATTGTTATAGACAGGTTATCGTTATAGACAGTACCGTTATACACAGGTTTCACTGTACCTTTAAAAAATTCTACAAATGTCTTTATAAGTTGGAAATTTTCCTCTTGAAAAATTCACATCATGTGGCATATCACATTCTTGCCCCGAGCCCTTCATTTGTTGAAATTTTCACTGAAATTAACCAATTTTTTGTAACTTTCCAAGAACAGATTTGAGCATCTTTTTACTGATTTTAGAGAAATTTTAAAGCAAGGAAAAGCTTTTAAACTATAGAGTCTGGAGTTATATGCGTTCCAATTTGCTCATTTGTGTCCACTGCTTACTTTTTGGGTTTTCGTTCACGAATTCCAAAAGTTGCGCACGTGTTTCTTCAATTTTATAGAAACGCGAGGGAGGGTGATAGTTAAAGAAGAGAGAACTCTTGCTCTTTACGATGAGTGATGTACTGTGAGGTTCTTCAAGTTGTTTTTTTGCATGAAGATTCAATATAGAAATAGAGTGTACAAGCATCGGAAATAACGAAAGACAAATTCATGCTTATAAATAACTTCAGAAAAATGTCCGTCATTGAGCAGTATCACCCCTTTGAGTAGAATGGCTCATTAGCGACAGGTACGGTTTTCGTTTACGAAAAACACTTAAAATTTGTATCTTCGCAAGAAAAAGCATGAACTCACTCTTTTTGTTAGCTGCGTGTCCATCATGAAGTTGTGAACATGTTTTTCAGCTCTCGTGAGCTCCAGTTTTCTCGCTATGACAGCTACCACCAAGGCAGTGCAACCCGCTCCCTTCGAATGAAAAAAATAAGTTAATAAACTAATAATTTCATGGATTTAAGGATTTATGTCATATTATAAATACTGTTACAATTATTTATAAAAAATAAACATGGATTTCGTAAGTAAGTAGTAAGTAAGTGCAAGTCCTAAGTAGTAACTATAAGTAAGTAAGTAATCAAAATGAAGTAAGTAATAGTAAGCAAGTAGTGGTTAGTATAAGTAAGTATTAGTAAGTATAAGTAACTAAGGTAGTAAGTAGTAGTAAGTATAGGTAACTAAGGTAGTAAGTTGTAGTAAGTATAGGTAACTAAGGTAGTAAGTAAGTAGTAGGAAGTATAGGTAACTAAGGTAGTAAGTAAGTAGTAGTTAGTATAAGTAACTGAGGTAGTAAGTAGTAGTAAGTGATTATGTAAAGCAAGTAGTACACGTAAGTAAGTTAGTAGCATAAGTAAGTAGGTAAGTAGAATGAGTAAGTAAGTAAATAGTAAGAAAGTAAGCACTAAATAAGCAAAAAAGTAGTAAGAGTAAGTGTAAAAGTTTATTGAAATGGGAGATAAATGAAATTTTCCCACGTTCGAGTAAAAAAATCTTTCACATGGAACAATTTGGGTTTTCTTCTAAAATTACATCAAAAGAACTTTGATAGCACTAAAACAACACACAACTAATCATTCACTTTCTTTTTCTTACTATTTTTTTCAAACAATCTTTTAAAATATTCAACAAGTTTTTTCTTAAGATACCATGTTAAAATGCATAGCCACAAAAGGTTAAATATCGCCTTCATCACTCATGCTGCACGCTATATGCTCATTTCTAGCATGAACTATTTTCTTATTTTTCTATTTAATGAGCTGAACATTAATCATCAACGCTGTCATGCACTCTCTCGTAACTATTTATGTTTATCTATATATTAATGCATTAATCATTTCATTGTCAAATTGTATTGTCCAATATATCTAATGTATTGTTTTTCCATCAAACTGTATACCGAATTATTTATCAACCTTCATACATATATTCATTAGCATTTTTATTCTTCCTTCTAAGACATCTACTTTGCTAACTACCTATATCTATTCATAAATATTTCTTACAAGACATTTTATATTCATAATATTAGCATGTTAATGAATAACTTCACTGTATGATGCAAATGAGACATAAAAGCTCTAACTAGAATTGACAGCTACATTGCACTGTCATTTTAAGTTAAAGTAAAGATTACATGCTCTGAAATCGTAAGACAAGCTACGAATATGACCTTTCTCTCCAGCTGGATAAGTAGTATCATATTTTGTAGAACTTAAATATAGTATTATAATCTTTATATTTAATCTTTAAAATAAAAAAATAATCAAGTATTTTTTAAATACCTTTAAATTTGGATAAAAGAAATGAGCAAGAAAAAAAAATGTACTCAGTAATGCTAACGACAACTTAAGGGGTCACAGTACCTTTCAAGCATTTTTTTAAATTTAAGTAAATTTTATATTTTTTTGAAACCATAACGTGCGTACTTATTTCTTAATCAATAATTTATTTTCAAATTAAAAAATATTGCGTATTTTTTTTTAATTCAAAAAATATAGAAAGATGATTTCAATTTTTTAAAATTCTTAAGGCTTTTTTATTTTTGCACTAATTAAAAAAAAATTTGCTAAACGGTCACTACAATCATTTCTAAAAATCTGTGCATTCATTTGCTTATGAGTTTATTAAAAAAAAATTCTGTGATTAATTATGTAAAAAATCAAAGTTTTTTTTTAAATTTTGTTTTAAAAGGGTTTAACATGCTCTAAACATTTGAGTAATTTATAAAATGCGTATGCAATGCATAGTTTTGTCAAATATGTTATCCCAATTGCAAAAAGTATTACTTTAAAGCTGTATCTTTAATAGAAAAAAAATCCTTAGGAAATTCTAATGACATGAAAGCACAAAAAAAAAAAAAAAAAAAACATCATCGAGAAAAAGCAATTTAAAGTTTTTCTTCTGCATAAGAACACATAGCGAGCATGGCCTAAAACCACTCATAACTTTTTAAATATTTGAACTAAAGCAATGAAACTTTTCCCCAGTGTTCAGAATAGTTTTTAGTTTTGAAATACGCAATAATTTTTTTTTGATCGTTTCATCATTTTTGAGGTACCCTTAATCAAATTAGTTTAGTTGAACTGGAATGTTTGCTATATTATAAGATTTTTGTCGTGCTAAGTGCAAAAGTCGTACCTGCAATTGATTTGAAAATGAGAAATTGCTTCTTAAAGTTTACGCCTTCATACAATTGAATCAGATGCAAACTTTTTTTTTTATTATCCATTGACAAATGAGCATAAAACATTGGATTTAGGTAAAATATGCGACAATGATTCACCCGGCGACCGTTACTCAATTTTGATTAAAAAAAAATACAGATACGACTTTATGCTTAGCATGGCAGATTCGGTATCAAGACATACAATGATACGGTTTTGCAGTAGGGAGTATTTGCTGAATTATGACTTTGACAAAGTACTTGCTGAAGGAGTATAAATGATGCATAAACAACAAATTGTATTCAAACTTTTTACAGGGTCACAAGTAAAGCAGAAAAAACAGACCAATACTCTCACTACAACACAAACCATCATCAAGAACTGCATTAAAAGGAAAGTACCCTTGTAAGGTTACTAACTTCTCTCATATTTCTCTACTTTAGCACAAAAACACCCAATGTCAAAAAAGCAGCTTTACAAAAAGTGGTTGTACAGTTTATTAATCATTTTCTGGCTGTATTTAACTTTCACACCGGAGCCTAGCGAAATTTTGCGCACTTATTATGGTATCATGTTACATTAGGAACATTCATAGTTTATTTATACTTGAATTACAAGTGACATGGTATTTTCGCTCCAAAGTAAACAGTACTTAAGATCTTCCTTAGGTCAGTGCTAACCGTGATTATTATAACTGAATAATAGGGCAATGCAGCGCATTTATTACTGGTACACCGAAAGGTTAACTATTTCGTTTACGTACTAAAACCATAAATTAATTTACTTAAAACCTGACATTGGTTGGTTGTTGTTACAAGGTAGAGTTTTAATATTCTTCTTAAACTAAAAAATCGTCCGTCAAGCTATGACGGATGAAAATTGCGTTTACATTTGAATGAAGCAATTGCCTCTTTAGTGATATTTTGATAGCTGAAATTTTAACCCTAAATCCAGTAGATTAACCGTAAACTCCAGTAGATAGCATTCATTGTTGAACATCTTTTCGTTTCTTTATTCTCTTAAAATGACAGTATTACCACTAAAACAGTTAAGTTACCAGATTCAGTTCAGCTTTGTCAAAATAAAATATTTCCTTGCATGTCCAACATTGCCAAAAAATATTTTCAAATTGTCATGCAATGGCGGGAGTTTCATTGTTGATGACGTCACAGCGTTACTCGATCAGTGAATTCGCTATTATATATGTGGGGATGACGTGATCTAGATTTATTTCCTCACTAGTATGAGAAAAAATCCATGTGAAAACCACCGAGAAGTAGAGATAAAATGGAGGGAGTGAAGACTTTCATTTGTGAAAAAGACACAAAGTCACGTGATAGATTTAAAAGCGAAGCATCGAAATAAATGAAGTTTCTTTCGCTAGTTTCACGCAAAACGTGCCAACCATTCGTCAGTGTTAAGTCACGTGACTTGAGACCGTTGCCCAAGCTTTTGCTTAGCCAATGGTTGAACTTGCTCCCTCCATTTATAATTCCTGCTCTAAGGTTAAAACTTGAAACATCCGGTCAGTTCAGCTAGGGGGATTGAAAAAAAAATCATCGAAGGAATACAAGACATTTCTCTGAGAATGACAATAAGACTTACCAAGCAGTATTCTTGCTGATATTTATCTGCTGCTGAAAAATGTTTTATACTTTATGTTAAAATACAAAAGATTGTTAAGAATCTTACCATAAGGCCTGTACTGACTGAAATGCCTCTGCCACAGTAGGTATTTGGTACAATATCACCATAACCAACGGAAAGAAACGTTATGGCCGTAAGCCACATTGTATTGAGCAAATTTGCATGCTCCGGATCATGATACCTGAAAACGGAGAAACAAATTATTGCTTTATGACTCAGAAAAATTGCATGAAAATGCATATGTAATGTGAATGCCTTCTTTCAAGTAAAGGGTGTTTTTTTAGAGGTAGAGAACTTTAGGTTCAAATAAAACACAATTAAATGTTGTTAATTGCCATGAATGTTGCTTTATTCGAAAGATGATTCTTTGCCATTTTTATTTCAATATTATTTCTGGCATATGGCCACTTCGGCTGGCTCGGAGAAGGTCCAATCGGGAAGTCCAATTTTCTCACTTTTTGCAGCAATGGAGACCGTATGTCAGTGATAAGGTGGCCAATGTTCTCTTCCAAGGCGTCTGTGGCTTATCGGTGCAGACCAGAGACTCCACATAGCCCCACAAAAGATAGTCCAGCTGTGTTAAATCGCATGATCTTGCAGGCCAATTCACGGGTCCATTACGCAAAATTCGTCGTTCAATGAACGTCTCTTTCAATAAATCAATTGTGACATGCGCTGTGTGGCACGTTGCACCGCCTTGTTGTCTATTCATGATGAAATGGCAAACCGAACTGAACACAAAACAAGTGACAGCTATCAAAATGGCACACATATCAAAGTGTTTACTCAGTAAATTACCGCCCATTAGATAGGGCTAAAGCAGAAATACGTGCTAATGAGTGCTAAAAAAATCAGTGCTAATAAGCACGAAACTGCAGTCCTCGGCTGGAAATGACTGAGCTGGCGGTGTATGTTACGTATTTCTGCTTTAGCCCTGGCTAATTGTGCGCTAATTTACTATGTATACCGTGCCTCGCGTTCAATCTTCGAGTTGAACCGAACCATTGTTTCGGTCACTCGTCTGGTCTGCTAATTCTGTATCAGCTACCAGTTTGTTTCGCACTCTTGGCTTCCTTAAGAGGTTTTCCATCTCCAGCTCAGTCACTTTCCTATGTCGGGCTGATGAGGGCTAATAAGCACGAAACTGCAGTCCTCGGCTGGAAATGACTGAGCTGGCGGTGTATTTCGGTATATCAAAGTGTTGCCAGTTTAAAGTTCCATACCTCTAAAAAAACACTCTTTAAATACAACTTCAACTAATAAGGCTCTAAAATGAATCATCAATTACTTAAAACATATTACACCCTTATGGGAATAATTGTGAGTGAAAGGAAAAAGTTATATATAGAGGACTCATTTATTTACCAAATACTTAAAATCTTAATCTTGAAGTTATTTTTAGTGCTTATAGTGCGGCGACTTTTGGTTTCATCATTAACTCTGGTCTATTTCTGGGTGGAAAAAGTTTTTTTGGTTTTGTTGGGGATCAACATCAGAAAAGGGATGCAAAATGTATTTTTTTTTTTTGGCTCAAAAAAAGAGACTAGGAAATTTTCTCAAAATATGGTTGATCAGGACGCAATTTCCGGCTATGTTCGGTCATATAAAGAAGGCGGGTAGGGAGAGTCATGACTCTTATGATCCCTTCCCCCTCTACAACCACGCCTGTACTTATTAGGTATTGATTCAGTTAAATTTTTACGAATATTTTTTCGAGCACCGTGGGACCAAATGCGAAGTTGAACTGTTATTAAGCTCTTCTCTCTTTTTTTTGTGCAGTAACATTTTGGTTGTGTTTGATGAGCGATCGATAGCTCACCGGTCGGTTAAAAAATCATGTTCATCATAAAGTTCTTAACTTTTTTTAGACAAGCAATTAAAAAAAGGAAAAAAAAAACAGATTACTGCCAGTTAAAAGACTCATCTGTATACTTCTAGCTAGGTAAAAATACACCTAAAATTAGATAACTTTCGCTTCAGATTCTTAAAATTTCAGTTTGAAAGAAAAATGCCTTTGGGAATAAAAACGAGATGCATTTTGAGAAGCGCAATAAAATGTTTTTAAACCAAAAATGCATTTTTTTTCTTTGAGAAATTTTAAACACATTTTTGCACGAAAATATTTTACATTTTTTTATAACAAATATTTCCAATACCTTTTTGTAACTTATAGTAAACATCATCAATCACATTTCCCCCTTGCTACTATGTTATTTTCTAGGTAGGAGTTAAAATTTTCTTTATGAAATGTCATCCAAACAAAGAAATTTAAAATACGAAGCACTTTTCACGAAATTCGTTTTTTCAAAACAGGAATATATGGTTTTTTTTTTTGAAACAGTCAAATAAAGTTGTTTATATGACGAGATATTTTAAAACAACTTTTCTCGTAAAGGAAAATTATAAAAAATAAAAAGCGAATGGGCAAAGTGATCATTTCTTATTCAGTTCTGTATGTTTCTCATTCTGAAATATGACATTGCTTACCTTAAAAATATTTATGTCTAGTGAATTTATCATAAAAGTTGTAAATCTGACAAGTTTTGCCATTTTTGTTGCAAGTTATGGTACATTATAGTTATCAGGAACACAAACATCTACTTCAGAATTTAATAGTTAAAGAAGATTTCTCCTCTTTAAAAAAGAAACATTGAAGCACAAAAAATATTAAATGTGATACAACTTTGACTTTAAGACATTGTGACTGGCTTTTCTCAAAAGTTTGCATAAAGTTATCTATGAGAAATATTATGGAGGATAATGATTAATTTTTTTTTTAAGATTCAACGACTCTACTTGCTAAAAAATCGAATAGCGTACAAAAAAAAAAAAAAAAAAAAGAATGAAAGACAAAGAACTTTATGTTAAGTAATTCATGTATGTACATAAATGGCTACTTCTGTATGTGTGTATGTCCGGGGTCCGGGGTAACCTTCAAGACTACTGGACGGATTTTAACCATTTTTTCACCATAGATAGCTACATTATCAGAAAGCAACTTAGGCTATAATTTATTCCTAAAAAAACTTAGTTTAAAAAAGGTATGATGGAAAACAGTAAATTTCATGTAATTTCCACATTAAACGATTAAATATAAAACCCATTGATACAAAAATTCGTTGCCTAACAACAGCAATATTAAAAGTAATCATAATGAAAATTTTGAATCAAGACATCTCAGGATCAAGCATGAAATTTATTGCTTTCTTAAGATTTTTATCCTCATCTGCTATATACAGAAATGGCTATATTTCTTTATGTGTGTAAGTATGTCCGGGGTAAGATTCAAAACTACTGGATCGATTTGAACCATTTTTTCACCATACATAGAAACATTATCAGGAAACAACTTAGGCTATAATTTATTCAAAAAGATTTAGTTTAATAAAGTTATGATGAAAAACAGTAAATTTCATGTAATTTCCCCATTAAATGATTAAATGTAAAACCCATTGTTACAAAAATTCGTTGCCTTACATCAGCAATATTAATAGTAATCATAATGAAAATTTTAAATCAAGGCTTCTCTGGAGCAAGAATGAAATTTATTACTTTCTTAGGGTTTTTGTCCTCATCTATATGCCAATAATCGGTAACGGTGCTAACTAAGGAGACAATTGATTTTACCAACAGTTTGAAAATAGAAAGTGTTTATTGTCTAAAATAACACAAGCCTGCAAAATTCGGGTTATTAAAAAGTGATTGTACGGTAATGAGTGACTTTTATTCTATTGGATGCGACGATATCAAGCATGACATTCATTTTCCTCATTGACATAAGAGATTTTGACCAATCGGGCTTTAACATATAGGTAGAAAAGCCTTTTTTCCCCCTATTCTGAGAGAAAGAGTCTTTTTAAAATATGTGTATGTTTATTACTTACAAACAAGTTTATGTATCAAACGGAATTGGAAATCAGTTACTTAATATATATATTAATTTCATAGAAATAAAAACATAGTAATAATTAATCATAACGATTCAATTATAACGTAAGGCAATCTGTTTTTGCAGTCAACGACTACGTAATAATGTTTTTCTCGGCTTTCATTTCACCATATAACCAAAATATCGCAATTAAAAGAATTTTTAAAACTTTTGTTAAAATGTGAAATAATCCGCTAACTAAATTAGGCAAATCTATAAACATCACAAAAACTTCCATCAGTTTGTCTTTGTGCGCAATTTCAAACACTGACTAAGTTTTACTACTTATTTCGGAAGAAAATATTTAGCATCATTTTGTGGTCACCAAAAATATCTCAGTATTTGGCGACAGTATCTCTTTGACAAAAATTAGTAACAGACAATTTTACAAAGTAGGGAGGGGAAGCACTATCCAAGGTATCCCAAAACGATTACCACAAATTCGGTAACGTTTTAAATCGCACCAAGAACCCACAATAATTGAATTTTTCCAAAAAAAAAACTAAAGCAAGCATAGTGCGATTATGAGCGCCTTCATTTTTTAAAACCGTTTGTATTTCAATAGCATATAGAAAAAGTTTTATACTATGTTCAAAAAAAAAAAAAAAAAAAAAAAAAAGGGAAAGTTAAAAATATTAACTGATAAATCTTTTTAAACAAGTGAAACTTCATATTTTGGAAATTTATCAAATTTTGATATGTTTAAATGTTGTGCTTTCGTTTTCTAAATGAATACTATTTTGTTCTTTATACTTATTGCTATTTTACTTTTATGGGTAAGGAAGAAGATCGATTTTTAATCACGTCAACGCGGTGTGTTTTGAGTTCTTTCAGTTAAAACAGAAAACGAATGAAAGTGGCGATTGTTTCTCAATTTAATTACTGACCCAGGCAACGCCGGGTATTTTTGCTAGTATTTCATAAATAGCAACATATTTTATAAAATCTAAATTATTTTGTATTGGAAAGAAAGGGTGGGGAGAGAGGAGGAGAAGGGGGGGATTGTAACTATTACAGCGGTTACCCCCTCCCCTTACTTACATATATATATATATATATATATATATATATATATATATATATATATATATATATATATATATATATATATATATATATATATATATATATATATATATATATATATATTATATCTCAGCAAAAACATCACTGTTGTAAAAATTTCCCAGCCAAGAAAACCTTTAACTCTTCCCCTCAAAAAAGAAAGCCTTCATCGTAAAACAAAAAACTCTCAGCCTTAAAAAGTCATGATATATCTAGTTTGCCCGCCAAGTATCTGCCAAACTATCATCCTCCCTGTTCTCCTCTACCATCCCACCTACTTCCGTTAGAACCTCTTCAAACCTCCAACTCCTCAGAAATATAGATAGATCCTTCAAATTGTTTATTTTGTTTGGCGGGGAGCTTTTCTAATTGAGGTGGTTGCTTGGTGAGCAAAAAGCTTCTCGCCAAACTAGATAAACAATTTAAAGGATCTATCAATAGATAAAACTCTACTTATTTTAAACTCTCTAGATCTTCATATTCAATTCTTGTATAAACTAGAACAAAATAACTGCCTTCCCATCTCGATGTTCTCGTTTCTCGAACTGAATCTGGTTTTGAAACTACTGTTTACTGCAAACCTTTTGCTGTTTCTTTACCTCCTCACAGACTATCGTCTCATCCACCTAATCAAAAATATTCTGCTTTTAATGCTCTTGTTAATCGTGCTTTAAAGACTTGTGCTTCAGAGGAATTTATTAATGCAGAACTTAACTATTTTAGAGCTGTGGCAATAGATAGAGACTATCCGCCATTTTGATTGATTCCATTTATAAAAAAGCTTTCTAAAATATCCCCAAGTAATGTTCGAAAAAGAACTTTCATCACTAAGCATTTGGTCGTTTTGCCATTCTTTCTTTCTGTTAGTTTTCAGCTCACTAAGATACTTAAACGTTTCCAATTCCAGGTTATGTTTTCAGCAATTAATTAACTTTCGTTCTCATCTCTTAAGGATTCTATTGATCCTCTTAATAATTGTGGAATTTATAAAATTTACTGCACTTGCGGTCTTGCCTATATTGGACAGACCCACCGTTCTTTGAAATTTCGTTTAAAAGAGCATAAAAATTCTGTGAGAAAACAAAAATTTGAAAGTTTTATAATTTATCCAGAAATGCCCAAATTCATCAGATCTTGATTTTTGGGAGTCTTTCCACATTCTGAAGAATATTTCTAATCTCGGTAACGACCGTAAAGCCGTTCCTTATTTTTCTGCAGTGTGGCATCCATTTATTAATTGATAGTCTTTTTTTACCCTCTTCTTGATCTCATATTTTTTCTCCGTTGTGTTGTAGGTGTGGTTATTGTAATGTCTTTCTTTGTTACTTATTTCTGTCATTACATTTCCACTTCATGTTTTATTTTGTACTTGCTTAAGTTTTTGTTGTTTTCCAACTTCTTTCTGTTTTTCTGAATTATGTTTATTCTTCTTTTCGCTAAATGTGGCAGTTGATTCGTAGCAAAATTTTTTCGGACATAAATTTATTTCGAATTTATTAATAAGCGGTTTCATTCTGACAGCAATATGTATTTATACGTCTTTTCACTGAAATTTATTGCTTAACGGTTTTCTGTGGGAGGAATCATGTAATAAATTTTAACTTTGAGTTCTATTTTGTCTTCTTTTGCTTTTATTAATTGCTTATTTTGATATTTAAGCTATCTGCTGTCCATTTTCATTGCTTTTACTGGGTGTCTTTACATCTAGAAGCTCACACCTTTAAATTAAAAAAGGGGTTCCTTGAAACCCCGAAACACGTGTATTCTGTAATCTGTTTATTTATGCTAAACAACGTTGGATATTTCCTGTTATTCCTCGGCACAAAAGTATTTATTTATTGCTTATGTCAACTTATGTTAGAGCTTGCTTTCGGTGCTTTATTTCGCAAGATAACATAGACTCGTGGATTAAATCTAGGTATCGCTAGATCATCGACAATAACAGCAGCATACCAGTTGTTTGGTTTCCGAATGAATTTATGAAAGGAAGAATGCTATTTCAGTAGCTAACCAGAAATGTTAAAAATATTTTTGAAATAGAAGTTGCATTTAATATTTATTTATTATTTTTTATATTTTTACCTAAAGCTTTATTAAATCATTGAGATCTAGCCTGCAAGAGTTATTACTTATGTCTTTTTATTTTGTAATTTCCAATCTTCAGTAATCATTTAAGACATTTCAATCAGAATTATTTTTTTGACAGAACAAAAAAGTTTGACGGAACATAACTATTATTGGGTCTTTAAAAATAATCTCATTTTCATCTAACAAATTTTACTGTTTCGTTACTGTTGGAATCGACTTCTTGTATAAACTACCTAATGCGAGGAGCTCTCATAATATTGTTCTCAAAATTATGCTCTTTTAAATATTTATAGTGGTACCTAATGTTGGTTTTTAAAGTTATATAATTACAGCTAAAAACAAATGAAAAAAAAACTGAATGAAAATTTGCTTATAATTCATGTTAATACGTCAGCATGCTGATGGCGCTATACACCCCCCTTCTTAAGAAATTCCTCCATGTGTACAGAACAGGGTTTGAAAATATCATGATATTTTCGAAAATATGGAAAATGTCCGATATTTTGATAGATATCCGATATTTTCAATCAGCGCGAATTAAAGTCTTACAAATAGTAAATGCATCCTCAAATCACTCTTTATTTTCTTACATTATAATTATAATATGTAGACTTAAAATTAAGATTTCTGTCATTATTTATATCTAATATTTCATTTTACATTTCTATCAATTTTAAAGGAGTTAATTTAGTATTACCTGTTTTACTCATTTTTCTTCTGTTAGCTACATTTACAGTTATATGATTCAAAAATAAATGATATGCATTAGTTTGTGCACAGTCATAAGACATTTTCTTTTTTTTTCTAAACAGTGTTTAATATTTAATTAGGCACTTTTAATATGAATTGAAATTGTTATATTACTAATAATTTTATGAATATAAAACAACAAAGTAAAAGAGGAATATTATATTACTTTGTTATATTAATGATGTATTAATACATCATAAAAAATATAGTACATAATTTTTTAGGTATTTTCGATAATAAATTAACAATAATACTATGATTAATATACTTTTTGTATTGAAAATACCGTAGCTGAAAAAATAAATATCGAAAATATCATTATATTTCCAAAATAAATATCGGATATATATCATGATAGATATCGGCGAACCCTGGTACAGAACAATTTTTACATTTTCAGTTCTCTTATAACAATGATCTGATCATGTTGTCTTACAGTTTCTTTCTATATTCTCGTACCCTTTTTTAATGTATTTAATTCTTAATACGCAACCCTATAAAACAGTTGTTTTGCTCGGATCCAAGTACAAGACTCCTATTTTCATTGAAATTTGACTGATACATAACCAACTATGGTCATTTTTAATCAAAAAACTCTTATTGTTTAAGTTTTTTTTCTATATATTCACCTAACTACATCAAGCCACTTTGGATTACATAAAATATGTTTTCTGTTCTATCAGCTTAAGCTTTCTTTAGGAGTAGTGTTATTTATAGATCCTCCTATAAGTACAAAGACACCGCAAGTGGACGGAATCTGGGGATAGAGAAAAAGGTCACGTAAACACGACGCAGAAAAAACATTGGAGTTTTTGCTGCCACACAAAGATGAACTGAAAATATGATACAGCTGGGTACTCTTTTCTTGACTGTTCCACGGAAAACAGACAATGCATCTCGGTTATTTTCTTGTTGAGGTTGGAAACTGAATATTACAGTGATAAAAAATGAGTAAGCAACATAAAAAAACCTAAGTTGTCAAACGATTACAAAAAATAGATATTAATAAGCTGAAGTTTTCTGTTTTTCAGTTCAGAAGTGCTTAATGTATAACAGCAAAACTATTAGTAGGGGACTTAGCTCTAGTATGGGCAACGTTTTCGCACTGATCCTAGGGCACCACTTTTACCTTGAAAAAGTTATTTGTTGTGATTTTTAGTAATTTGTGCTTTCTTTATGATAATTGTTACTGTTATTCATAACCTTTTCTTTTTTAAGGAGCTGCATAGGACCATAGCCTTTTGCACGTCTAGTGCGATCTTCCGCTACGGCTGCTAGTTTTTCACGTGTTACCATTAAGGCGTGGATGTAAATGTTGTAGATAATTTTGACGCTCAGTTTCCCACCAGATGGAGGAACCTCAGCTTTCAAGATGCGAAACTGCATTGAGAGATAAAAAAAAAAAAAAAAATGGACAGTGCGTGAGTGAAATAAGTACTCAAAGGATATTTAGAAGCCACATAGGCACTGACGATTTTCTGCACCTCGAAAGTTCGCCTACTGAACACTTGGACCTTAGGTTCAGAACCAGCGACTAAAGGTACACTAGGTCGACGGCCTACCACTGCGCCAACCAGCCTTAAGCAGCTGGTGCACCAAAAAAGTGAGGAGTAAAAGGAAATGTGGGACAGGTTAGGTAGAAGATGCTCCTAAAGCTGACTTTAAAAAAAAAGAAAGCATGGCCAATCGAAATTCAACGTATTAATTAATTTACATTCTCTAAACAATTCGAAGCACGGCCTCAAAAAATGGGAGAGATGTTCACAGTAGATTCCCTCTTTCCAATTCACAGCGTAATTTCCGTTTTTGTAAAATTGTAACTTCAGCAAAATTTAAAACACACTTATGAAGTCAATTCTTTTCTCTTTAAACATGTGAATTGGGCAATTTTTTTATTTTCCGATCTATCGTTAATTTAGAATTTAGAAAAGTAGAGGGGCAACGCCACTTCACTTTTGAAAGGGAGGGGACGGTTGCCTCTTTGACCCTCCCTCTTCCTGTACGAGCGGTCTATGCACCCTGCTAACATTTTATACACGAAAAATTTTCTATAATTTTTTAAAACATCCTCTCTTACAGTCTTATAGGTCACAGATAAACTTGAAAAAGCTGTTCAAAGATTACACCTACCACCCCCCTCCCCCGCCTGTCTGGACATTCAATGAAATCTCCTCAGTTAGGAAAAATAGGAACAAGCTTCAGTGACTGGTATCTCCGGCAAATGTTTGCTACACGAGATCGAGCTAAGGAGGTTCTGCAGGCCTAACTTACGACCGAAGATCAAAGACTGCTTTTCCAAGATTTGCTTGTTGTGATTTGAATGTTTTTGTTGAAAGGGCGTAAGTCAACTTACGAGCAGTATTGAATTACGCCCTTTTAACAAAAAATGATTCATTTGAGGAGACTTGTTCTTAATAGTGGAATTAAAATTTTCCCGGTTTTCAATAAATGTGCTTCTGAGAATGCTGCACCAGATCACGTTTTGAACTGCCTTTAAGTCACCCGTGACGACATAAATAAAGATCCTCCACTGTTTTAAAACTTTTTGCAAATACATAACCTCGCGGAAAAAGTAGCTGCCAATACTCGACTACGAGCTTACTTGACAATGGAGAAATAAGCTAAGGCCAAACAAAGGAAATAGTCCCTAGCGCCTTGTTCGATATTCGGGTGAAATTACTTTTCATTTCAGAAATTGGATTAGTTAGTTAAACCCACGCATGCGTAACCTTTTTTTGTCATAATTTCTGTCAATCGTTAAATATTTTCAATTTTGCCAACGAAGCAACGTGGAGCATTTCCAAATGCACCAATTCATAGACAGGTGGTATCTCCTCTTATTCGCGAATTAAATAGGGTAGGTAAACCAGTTAGTGTGACGTTTCATCTGTTAACTCGGTTCTTCTACAGCCGCTACATATGCAGGCTGATGCATCAGCTTAAGTTTACCCATTTTGGATCGGATTTTTCATAGATGCGGAGCTAGTGTTACTAGAGCAAATTTTCGGGTTTTGCCAAATGAATCAAAAATAATACTTTATTTAATGAACAATTCACGTGCCGCAAATAATTGCTCGCAATGAGAAATCACCAAACACGATAAATAGCCAGAAAAGACATCAATTGAAACAAGCGCTCCGATCCAAAATGGCTGATCTTCAGCTGATGCGTCGGCTCGTGTATATAGGAGCCTTAGGTTTTTCTTCGGCACTTCGCGACATAATTGTCAACTTAAGTTGCATGCAAGTATAGACCTGGAGGACATGAAAGAGTAACAACAGTCTCACCTTTCGCAGAGCCTGAGCGTCCAGCTGGCAATGATCCAGAGCGAGACCATGAAGACGAGCAAGACCGTCCCGGGGCAGATTGTCATGAGCGTCTTCAGCACGAACCGCGTATTGAAATCGATCCGGTTCAGGGCTCCGATCGAGCGAGAAGAGGCATCCGTGAACAACTTGCTGTGCAGCAGCATCACCCGGCAGATCAGGTACAAGCGCAGGAACATGGGCAGCGAGAGCATCACGTCCACAGGCACCAGACGAGAGGTTATCCGGTTGCCGTGGTTCGGCAGCTTGGTCACCCACAGGAAGTAGAACTCGCCGGGAGGGGGGTGAATCGAACAGATCACCACCTCCAGCAGGATGTTGGAGATGCGACGCCATGTCATGGCGATGCGCCAGTCCTCCGCGCCGTTGTCGATCATGAAGAGCTGCGGACGAACCACAAGCACAATCAATTATCATACAAGATGCATGAAATACACCGCCAGCTCAGTCATTCTATCCGAGGACTGCAGTTTTGTGCTTATTAGCACTCATGTTTAGTGCTAATTCTATATTAGCTACCAGTTTGTTTGGCACTCTTGGCTTCCTTAAGAGGTTTTCCAGCTCCAGCTCAGGCACTTCCTATTCTGAGCTGGTGAGTGCTAATAAACACGAAACTGCAGTCCTCGGATGGAATGACTGAACTGGCGGTGTATTTCATGTATTTCTACCTCAGCCCTGACTACAGGGTTTTAACTTACTGAAAATATAAAGGATGATTCAAATAGAGCAGAGGTTGTTAAACTTTTTGACATTGCGACCTCCTTTTTAGACTAAGTATTTTGGCGACCCCCTAAAGTTTTAAGTCTCTCTCAACCCTAAAATAGTAACTAAAAACTACCCAAATGGTTAAGCCCCCAAAATCCTCCAAAATGATTAAGATCCAAATGGTCCTTAGAAACACAAGTAACTAGTAAAATAAACATGAATTTTTGTCTCTTGAATTATTTTATAATAAGAGACAGTTATAGACGTTCCTGATTTTATAATCTTCCAGTAGTTTTATGACAGTTATTGACCTAGCGCCCCTTAAAATTCTATCATTTCACGCAGTACGATGTTTTGATGCCATTTTCTACATCTTGAAATGTGAACAAGCATTCTCTATAATGATGAATTTAAAACAAAATAAATAAATCGTTTGACACTGGAAAATGACATTGTTTTGTGTGTTACGAAGCTCATTCCAGACATTAAAAAATTGGTTATTTCTAAACTAGCCTTTGTAGCCCGTAACTAATAGAACACAAAAACCAACTTGTTGTGTGTTAAAAGCTTTATGTGTACTCTTTTTCGTATATACATAAAAACACAGCAATAAAATTATTTTCCTTAAACTTATCTTCTACATCTCGCCACCCCCTGGCCCTGGACATATCCCGCTACTCCCCCCCCCCCCACACCTGGGCGTCGCGACCCACCGTTTGAGAGTTCCTGACATAGAGGATTTCAAACATGTATATTTTTTAGTAAAAATGGTACAAAAAAGAATTGTTTTTTCATTACTACTTTCATCCATCTTAAGATGTTTGATGTGCCCCCCCCCCCTCCTGACGTCTAAGCAATATTACCCCTGCATTCTAACTCCTGTCGTACACGTTGTACCGTGTCTACTGTCCACTCTCACATAAGCAATTGCTGCAGTGGTCCGATTTTTTCAGTTCGTAGAAGATATCACAGGGTCTGGTGATTTTTGAGGCTGATCATAAGGGCCTTTACGGCCTATCCAACGCCGAGGGAGTGTTGTGTTTAAAACTTCGGGCTCTTCGAGATGCCAATGAAGTACCAAATTGAAACTTTACCAGTCATTATTCCATTTCAGCACCACCAGAGACCTGTGGGTTCAATATTCCCAAATCGGTAGTTGTATGAAACCTCTTTATTCTTTTTAAATCACCATGTATTACCTACCTCAGAGTTGTTGGCGTTCGCTCTTGGACGAGTTTACTTCAAAATTGGTTGAATACAAGAGAAACGAATGCTGCTACAATTAAGAGTTGGCGAAACAAGTTTTTTTTTTCATGAAAAGTCGTTGTTTGTTCAGAATAAATAACAGATTTAAAAAAAAATATTTACACGTTTCATAATGCACTCAAAAGGACAAAATAACTTTTCTGGGTCAGAAAGAACAATTCAAGTATTCCTGTAGTTTTCAATGATTTCAAGAAAATGACACTACAAACAAAGAACAGTGCACCTCAAGTCGTGTAGAGAATTCCTCTTATCCTTATCTAGCTTTCAATCATAAATTTGAGTGTTGAAACATGTATATTTTTCTTAATGGGAAAGTTTGGTTTGAAATGCCTTGAGGCGCACTTTTCTTCGTTTGCAGTGTCATTTTCTTGCAATCATTGAAAACAACAGGAATACTTGAATTGTTCTTTCTGACCCAGAAAAGTTATTTTGTCCTTTTGAGTGCATTATGAAAAGTGCTTAATTAAAAAAAAAAAAATTCTGTTATTTTATTATTTTTAGTGTAAATGTAAAACCTATATGCGTGGCTAAAACTTGAAGCAATTGGCACTAAAAACTAATCCATGTTCCTCTCTACGATTTATTTATTTGTGTACTAATTCATTTAAATATTAAAGGCTTCCCAAACTAATTTATGTTTCACAACATGCAAGTTACTCGAGATAAAGATCCTAATATGTCTCTTTACTTAGCCCTGTTATCGATCATTGGCGTAGGTGAGGATGAAAACCTACGAGAGCAATGACAGTGCAGAGCCATACATTTCATGCTTGCTTCAGAGAAGCCTTGATTCAAACTCTTCATTATGATTACTATTAACATTACTGTTGCAAGGCAACAAAATTCGTAACAATGGGTTTTATATTTAACTAGTGGTACCTGCACGGCTTTGCCCGTAATAGAAAAATTAAAAGATCTTTTGGTGCGCCCGTAAATTTACAAGCAATGTGAAAATTAAAAGATCTTTTGGTTCGCCCGTAAATTTACAAACAATGTAAAAATTAAAAGATCTTTTGGTTCGCCTGTATATTTACAAATAATGTATGGTGAATTTTCTCGCCAATTGGCTTGTACCCATGTTACGGTTCCACGTTATGATAATTTCGTAATTTACTCGTCCATCTTATGATAATTTTGTTCTTAAAATTGGAATAGAAAAAGAACCACATCAAATTTTCGAAAAATCGCTTCGAGGTGCACACTCCCAGGCTACAAATTTCACGAAAATCGGCCGAACGGTCTAGGCGTTATGCGCGTCACAGAGATCCTGACAGACAGACAGAGATCCAGACAGAGAGAGAGACTTTCAGCTTTATTATTAGTAAAGAATATTTAATGGGGAAATTACATGAAATTAGCTGTTTTCCATCCTAACCGAAATAATAATTTTATTTTAAAACTTTAATTTTTCAGCTCTAAGTTGTACCTTTAGATAAAGCAAATCATTTAGTGAAATCCCGAAGTCTCTAGGTGGTCTAGTGACTGAGATATAAGCAAAACCAGGCCTCAGATTTCTCCGTGACAATCAGGCCAAGTGTAATAAAATTGCTTAAAAAAATAAATTTCAACTCAAAACTCGCCTCTTTTTCTCCAATAAGGAGAACATTGCAGAAGTCTTGATTTGACGTTTGCTCCCTTCCCATATTCTGAAAATCTGATGTTTTTGACTCTTCCATTAAATGCAGGAGAGCACTATTATATCATGAGACTTGACTTTATTGAATTACAAATAGATTTTCTTTGTGTCAACAGGATCGTAATATGATGTGATTGGCAATAAAAACCTTATTAGAAATAGTTTTATCTTCTGTTTACTCATTAAAAAGGCTTGTACATGATTATAAGTATTTTTCAGAACTTTTTAAGAGAGAAAGCAGACAATCTTGGTGTTCATAAGAAAAAACAAAAAGTTGAAAAATTTTATTCTTTTTGCACAAAAAGATTGTTCATTTGATTATTTTATCGGATATGTACAATAGCCTCTAACGTCATTCTAAACGTTCATGAAACTAAACAAAAGTGTTCATATTTTGAGAGTGTTCATTACAGAGGGAGATTGGATAATGCATGCACATCTATTCTATTGAGTTAACGGAATAGGTTCAAAGCCGCCAAAAGTCGAGTGACGTAGCTAGTATTATATAAGTAGGGGAAACCGGGGCAAGATGACGAGCCGGGCAAGATGACGAGTCTAAATTTTTGCGTTTTCCTCTAGAAAACAGCATCAACTGGATACTACTGGCTCTTCTATCGGCTGGTCAATCAGCAATAGTATAAAGACGCTGAAATTATCATATTTGTGTTAATTTTGAAGCTCTGATTGTTTACCGCTGCTGCGTTATAACTTTTATGCATGTGTAAATAAGCTTTGCTAAAGATACAGGAATGATAGATTGTTTCTCTTTAGTATTTATAAGTAACTTAGGTTATATACTGCTTATTACCATGAATAAACGTCAATTAATCGCCTTCCTTTATGGAAATGAAGACGAATCCTTTCAAATAGGCAGTCCGGGTTACGATGACGGGTCAAAACACGGGGCAAGATGACAATACTTCTTCTTTACAAGTTCTGCTTATAAAGAGGAATATTTTGACCCTCCAACGAAAGAATTGTTCTAGTGCTGCTATGCCAGAAGTGGTGGTGTGAGGAATGGTCCAATTATGAAAATGGCCTTTTTATTTGTGACTATTGTTAGCTGCACAATTAAGCGCATCAACGTAACTTTGCAATTCGTTACGTTTAATTTAATGCTTTGTGAGATGTAAAAACACAGTAAAAATTTGTTAAAATATGTATATATTCAAAAAATAAATTGTGTTCAACCTCTTTCAGTGTTGTCATCTTGCCCCGAGGCCAAAGTCATCTTGCCCCAGTACTGGGGCAAGATGACGATTTGATAAGGTTATGAAAAAATAAAAATATCCTTCATTTATTTCATTTGAAAAATTAATTGGTACTATATTTAACACTACAAAGGACCACTCTAACAGCTTTTGTAAAGGAAATTTTACTATCCTTAAAAATAAATTAACAAACAACAAATATTGTTAGCATTGTCATCTTGCCCCGATCTCCCCTAAATTGTTTATCAAGCATAGCAAGTTTGGACTTCTAAGCAGTTAGAAGAGAGCGGAGAGGTTACCTCATAGTCTTGAATATTACTTGAACCATTATCCCTATGGCTGCGCCCAAAATCCATTCGTTACATACAGTAGAACGTCAAAATTCGAAAGTCAAAAATCAGATCGGACTTCCAAGACGTTTTAATAAATTTTCCTTTGTGTTCAGTGAACAATGAGAGTTAATTTTTATTGAAAAATGTAACCACATATTGTAGCGTTATGTAATGTATTGTATGGTTATGTACATACTTTTTGCATAACCACTTGATTTGATTAAATGACATAGTGTTTTCCCAAACGGTAGTGTCTTGGTTATTGCTGATAGGCCAAACAATTTGGAAATCCAAACTAACCATGGTTCCAATGAACTCAGATTTTTGCCATTCCACTATAATATACATCTGCCTTATTTATTTCAAAGCATTACTTGTATATAGTTTGATAAAAATTGTTTTGTGTCTAGATTATTTTCATCAGACAATAGTTTTTGATTAGCTTCAGTTTTATTTTTAGTTTCAGTCTTGAAATCGTTTTGCCAATCTCTGTAGCTGCAGTAAATATCGACAATAATTTCCCACAACTTTGTCAAGGATAGTAGCAGCTAGATCATATTTATAACAAAAATGTACTTCAGCAGAAACTATACATAGGATGAAATCACATTTACGAGGAGTTTTATCAAACTCCAGCCGTGCTAGACTGCAACAAAAACATAAATTGATTTTAACTTCCTCTCCACTTTCAAGAGCCATAACCTCGAAGAATAAATCAATCTTTTATGTTCCTGTTGTTAAAAGAAAGCCTTTATGCTTCACAAGAAGTGAACATAATACACTCTTAGAAGTATATTTTTATTCTTTAGAAAATTATTATTACTATTTTTGGCTTGTGCTTTTGACCAAGTTTGCAAAAACAAGTAAATGAGATATTACTTATGAAAATCTGCTGCTGTTACAGATTACAAAATCAATTTATTCTAAAAGCAATGCAATTTGAATCATTTGCATGTTCTTATGTATTATCAGTAATTGATCACTTAAGCATAAAAAAATGGTTTAAAAAACAAGAACAAACAAGTACACATTCTTTATCTGATAGCAAGAACAAATTTGAGGCATGCTATGAAATACTCGGTTATAGTTTATAGATGTAGTTACAGTTTTGATTAGAAATTAGGACGGAACATTTACAAAGCAATCTAGAAAATATCAGTAAAGTCAATTTTACTACTAGTGTGAGGTTTTATAAAATGTAATTTTAAATTGCATTGCTTGAAGTTAAATATACTTCTACAGGTTTATTTATTGTGATAAGCAAAATCATTTGTTTTTGCTTCTAGCAAGGGAAAAAAAAACTAAACATTTATGCTGGGATTTAAGAGTGGTCAATTTTTGGTTGTCTAAAATACCTTTAGTGCCAGTAATTAACCAAAACGGTCAAGTAATAAAAACATGTTTTTGGTCAACCACTAAATAATTGAAGATAATCGACAATTCTTTACAACTAATAGTTGTTTTTTCTATAAAAGTCATTCAAGAACCGCCAAGAGAGTATGTCATCCAAGTCGGAAAGTTGGGAGAGAGGAGGGGTAAGTTTATGGGAGAGGGACTCGATGCTCAAACCAACTACCTATATTACTACTGTTAAGTGTTATTTATACAATATTAAATAGCAGTATTCAAGATTAAGGCATTATAGTAGCACCTATGATGAGAAGATTCAGATCCTGCGGCGACTCACATTGTGATGGCGTCAAATCTGCTTGGAGTCTTAGGGCTTGGTGAGAGCTTGAAAATATTCAAGTTGGCACCATTTTTGGCGACTTATTTTTGACGCCAAATTTGTCGAGAAATTGCCAAATGCTGCCAAGTTTGTCACCGCTTTGCAACTTTTCGAGCCCTAGCAGGGCCCGACTAACTAAAAGTGAAGTCCTAGGCCCACAATAATTTGGAGGCCCCCTGATGGTTCTATAGCGGAATGCAGTGATTGATTTACAGGTTTGGGGGCCTCTCTGTAGAACAATGTAAATCATTTAGCATGTGAAATTATGAATATCCTACGAGGCCTCTCTTAATTGTGACATGGTAAATTCGCTATTGGCAGAATGAATAAAGATTCTCCTGTTTGAAAGTTTTTTTCCAATTAACAAGTCATTATTTTTAAACTATTATTTTAAAAATGTGTGTCTTTTTTGTATAGTTATAATGTTATGCACATTTTTTAAAAGTAATTTGAGGCCCCTTAGGCAGAGGAGGCCCCAGGCCCAGGCCTATGTGGTAATCAGGCCCTGAGCCTTATAGGTTATTTCAGGCACATTTGAGTTAGCACTCTCAAAAGTAAGAATGTACTGCTAGTAAGACTCGACAGATGCATCGGCGCCGATGGTTTAAAAATTTAGCCATCGGCATCGGTGGCGGCCGCTGCTAACATGAAGAAAACATCGGCCCATCGGCCTTGAAAAACATCTGAATGCCGTTGTATGGCCCATGTTCTTTGGAAAAGAAGGGGAAAAAACCTAACTTTTATTGGTCTAATTTTTACTCCTAAGTTAAAAGTAATTACAGCATGGGATCCGAGGTCAGGTAGCAACAAGAGCAGCACCAATTCTGAATTTCGAAGCATGCCGAATGATGAGTCACTACCGAAATTTTCCCAGCATGCAAGTTAGACACTCATCAATAAACAATCACTTTGTTGAGAGTTTTAAGAATTTTACTCTCTTGAATTGAAATAATTACCCCTTATGGGTGATGCTCCAAAATTCTAACAATATTATGTCCCAGCAGCCTAACACAAAAATTGTTAAACTCAGAAAGTGTTTTCGTTTTTTTAGTAGTTAGAAATAACTTATCTAATGTTACTTTTACTCTTATTAAAACAAAAACTCATTTAGATTTTTCTACAACATTTTTTAAATAACCAGAAAGTCACACTTTTGGCGTGTCCCCAGCCGTTTTTCAAATGGACTTAAATTATTTAAAAATCTCGTATCAACATTCCACAAATTCCATTTGTAGTACAGAATTAAGCATACTTAAAGGCGTAAAATAGCATTCTTTGAATAAACTAAATTATTTAAACCATCAACGTACATGGTTTTGAAATATGTCCCCAGGTTTCATGTCATTCTCCTGTTCTAGAAATGAATTCAATTATTATGGATTAAAAAAACGAATTTTTGATTTGTTGTGCTACAACACTTTTTATTATCACCATTTTGTTAGATTCCTTGAGTAATAAGTTCATATGATTTGTCTGCTGTTCTTACTAAAACCTTGAAGTTCTAAAATGGGTATGAAACATTTTTGCTGTCATTCTCTTGGACAAAATTTCTGTGTTAAATAAAAGAAAAATAATAATTCTACTCATATAGTGTGTACCACTCTTTAAGAGGTAAGAATCGAAAAATAACATTAGTTACCTTAATTATAGTCCTTGGCTTACGCAACAGGCAAATTGTATGGAAAATCTCATACTCCTGTCATAAAAAATCACTCTCCTAGCATTATTTCTCAAGCACTGGTATTCTATTCTAACATCCCGTAGAATAGAAGGATTTATTTCCAATACATTAGTTTTAAAATAAGATTGATTGAAAAAAAGGAAGTCAAATTTGGCAAACGATAAATAAAAAATGTATCAGTGGAATAATTCTATTTATTTAATATTTTGTAGTTGTTGTTCAGACGAATCGTTCCCAAAGAGATTTATTGGTTAGACATTTGTTTATCTAAATGTTGCTCGAATAGGTTAGTAAAGTTGCTATAAATTTCGTAGTTGCTTTAAAAGTAAAATATATGTTATTAATATTGCTGATTCCCTTTTTGTTTTTTATGTTTGTATTTCCTGAACTATAAAACAATTCGTAGGTAATGAGAAGGTAACTTTTCTTTTTGCAAATTTTATCATACTGTGTATGACTAACTTAAAGCAAGTTTTAATGTAGCAATCGATTTTTTTTTTCGTTAAAATGAATGTCCGTTATTCGAAGTGTAAGCTATTCAGAGTGAATAATATGGAAAACCCTATGTGTTCGTTAAGAGAGGTTTTACACAAATTTTGTTTTGTCATTTAATGATCATACTTTATCATTTAGGCATCAGTAATTTCTTTATTACTATAGTTACATTTTAGATAATACATGAAGAAATTCATTTTGTAATTCTCCTGGTGCTGCTCTTCAGTTTCTTGCTGTATGAAAATTTCAATCCTCTTTTGAGGATGTAACATAGTTAAAGTGAGTTCTCACTATTTTTCTCTTAGTAAGTTCCTAGCAAAGAGTAAGTATGATTTTTTTTCAGATTTTTATTTAAAAACAAAATGTGATTGGAAAAATGTCAGGTTTTTGGAGAATCACCCAAATTTTTTCTTCCTGAAAAGAAATAAAAAATCTGGTTCTTAATTAAAGACTTTAACTACAGCAAAAGCTCTTTTGTAAGTGCAAGAAATAAGAAATTCAGGGTTAATATGGTAATTAAAATCCTAAAAAAGTTCATATTTTTCTTTTCACTTTTAAGGCCTAAAATGAAGAGTAGTTTTTTCACTGAAATTTGTGTTTATAATTTTAAAATTTGTCGCTTTAATTTTTTTCAGAGGGGGATCGGGGACGAAAAATGAAAAAAAAAAAAAAAAAAAGTACACTTCCTGAAAATCTACATTGTAAGAACGATTCAGAAACGTTCCTGGAAAAGAATAGGCAGCTAATGTGCCCTATTTCTTCCAGTAACATATCCTACAAAACCCAGGAATGTTTTCCGCTAAAATTCAGTAAACTTCCTGAAATTATCCTGAAGGATTCAGAAATATTCCCGTTTAAAGCCCGACATGTCTCTGGAACTTTTAGTAAACTTAGGTAGGTATAATTTCATAGCTCAGCACCTTCCTACGTTTCCAGGAGAGCTCCAAAAGCAGTATTGCAAACATGGCCAAAGCTAAGACGGAATTGCAGGTAAGTATCGAGAATTTTACTCGCCTGCAATTCTAGCGATGCTACGTAATCCATTGCCTTAATCACGCTGGGAGGGCCGTGATCAAACGGAAGCCAATACACTTGCCTTGCGTTCGACGAACCTCACCGGTCGACCGGTAAGTAACCGGTTACTAACCGCAGCGTTCTATGATCAACCGGTTACCATTCTAAGCTGTTGATTGGTTCATTGGAGCACGTGATCATTAGCTGTCACGTGATTAACTAACCGGTCGCTACCGGTCGTGCTCGTCGAACGTAATCTTAATAAATGCGCTCAGTTAGTCTTTAGGGAGCTAGAAATGTTTTTCACAACAGTGAGAAGTCTGCATTCGTGCAACTTCTAGCAATTCAGGAAACTTTTTGACGGTGATACTTAATGTTTCCAGGAAGTGGATGAAAACCATGGAAAACACGAAACGTTACACGGAAATACTCAACAATGTTTCGGAATTATTTTACGGTGTATATTCAACTTTAACCTCGATTATATCGTGATAAACTATTTAAAAAATAATTTCTCTGCAGCTATTAAGGGAAGCGGCTAAAGTAAACAAAATCATAGAATTTAAATTTGATTGAATTCTTTTTGAAGTATTCAAAAAATTACACAAATGCTTTTATTCTTTCACTAGTGGTACCTGCACGGCTTTGCCCGTAATGGAAAAATTAAAAAGTCTTTTGGTTCGCCTGTATCTTTACAAATAATGTATGGTGAATTTTCTCGCCAATTGGCTTGTACCCTTGTTACAATTCCACGTTATGATAATTTCGTATCTCGCCAATTGGCTTGTGCCCATGTTGCGGTTCCACGTTATGATAATTTCGTAATTTGCTCATCCATCTTACGATAATTTTGTTCTTAAAATTAGAATAGAAAAAGTTCCACATCGAATTTTCGAAAAATCGCTTCGAGGTGTACAGCCCCATACTACAAACTAACTTTGTGCCAAATTTCATGAAAATTGGCTGAACGATCTAGACGCTATGCGCATCACAGAGATCCAGACATCCTACAGACATCCAGACATCCTCCGGACATCCAGACAGAGAGACTTTCAGCTTTATTATTAGTAAAGAAGATAAAGAAGCTAATTATATCTTTCAGAAAACTGAAGTGCATTTTCTTCAGATTCTTTTTAACAGGCGCTTTAAATCTTCACGCACCAAATAAGATGGCGAAGCAATCTTCGAGGGTTTGTGAGCAGCAGGGGGTTGGGACTCCCTACTTGTTGCAAATTACTTATCCAAACGCGCAATGTTTGTTAAATTCTTAAACACCAAGCAAAGTTTTATTCATTCATTTAGTCATTTATTTTTCTTTAAAAAAAACCTCACCTGTACAAAGTCCTTTTTGAGCTATTTTTAATGGTATGCGAGTTGCTTTTTTTTTTTTTTTTGCTAAGAAACGAAAAAAAAAGAGAGAACACCCTTACAGGTCCGAAATTTTATCCTTAAATTATTAACGGTGAACGACTAGAAAGTTAAAACTAAAAAAAAAAAAAAAAACCCTCGGTTCGTGAATATGTTTCAAAAGTTTTTGCCGGTCTGCGGGTCACAAATAGTCGAGAAACGCTGTTTTAGAGAACGGTGTTAGATAATATTTTCTAAAAGTCAATTTGCTAATTTTCTGACGCCACGTCAATTTCATTTATTTATTTTTGTTATGGAATAAAATTCATTTATTTGAATTTGTATCAAGCAGAAAACAATATACGACTTTTGAAAAGGAAAAACAGATACCTTATCACTCGTCTACCGATAGATATCTTACAAAATGAACTATAATTGCTTTATACATCTAAACCTAAATAAAATATTTTTTGATAAAATTTTTACCGGCATAATTTTTGACTGTTAGCTAATTTTCTTTAAAAGAATATTTATGATAGTATAAAACATTTTCAATTTACTGGAGTAACACTCGCAGAGATATTACTCGGAACTTCTTCAAATGAACAAATCCAGCGAAAAGGTAAAAAAATAAAAAAAAATTTGAAAAAAAAAATAGAACCAACTTCAAAATTGCTCTAAAAAGTGAAAAATAATTTTATTCTTTAAACACCATCGATAATGCTTTTAAACATAATTTTTGAAATTGGCGCAAAAACAAAACGTAAAATCCAGTGTAACCATGCTTCATTCATATTTTTTTCAGAAAAGCATCCAAAGTTACGAACGAAACATTTATATCGTTATTCAATTATGTTGTCATCAATGCATAACTTATGTGATAGTGAAGAGACTGGGCCTGGTTAAGTTTATAGTTGTAGTTGAGTTATGGTTGTGAATGATTTTATCTATCGTTTTTGCGCCAACTTCAAAAATTATGTTTAAAAGCATTATTGATGAAGAAATAAAAAATCGATGAAGAATAAAGTTTAAAGAATAAAATTATTTTTCACTTTTTAGAGCAATTTTGAAGTCGGTTCTATTTTTTTTTTCAAAATTTTTTTATTTCATTCTTTTTAGTGTAAATGTAGATATTTCAGAAATAGTAAGAAGTTACCATCACGAAACTTCACCTTATTTATTTCATAAAAATGCTCCATACTAAAAAAAAAACTATAAGCACGCCTTAAACTTTAAGCGATTGGCACTAAAAACTTACCTTTGTTCCTCTTTGGAATTAATGTGTAGTTAATTTAATTATAACCATTTAAGTATTACATTTTTCCTAACTAATTTACATTTCACAGCATTTAAGTTGCTCATGATGCAATTCTGTATTTTCTTACTTAGCTCCCATCATTTGTTATTGGCATAGATGATAACAAAAAAAAATACTACTGTAGTTGAGGCAAACCTAATGGTAGCATTGTGAAGGCTAAGCAGTTCCTAATCACTGCATCACCTCGCTTCCAGGTTAGGTTTACCCCCCACTATGGAGCAATAGCACTGAAGAAGGGAAGATTTCGATAATTCACATAGGGTTCTATAAATCAGCAAGGTTACCAAAATAAAATTATTTACGCCAAAAATGAGACGACAGCGCCAGATTCCCGATTATTATCGAAATATCCCCCCTGAAGAACTTGATGCTTGCTTCAGAGAAGCCTTCATTCAAAATTATCATTACAATTACTATTAATGTTACTGTCGTATGGCACCAAACTTTCATAACAATGGATTTTAAATTTAATCATTTAATAGGGAAATTGCATGAAATTTATTGTTTTTTGCTCATAACTTTTTTTCTAAAGGACAAATATGGTCGAACAAAGTAATGGGACCTAAGTTGAGCCATCCCCTATCCATTAAAAAAAGAATCATCAAAATCGGTTCACTAGGTGAGACGCTGTGAGTGGACAAAAAAAAAAAAAAAAAAAAAAAACATACATACGGTATGAACTGATAACCGCCTCCTTTTTGAAGTCGGTTAAAAACCTGCTAAGGGCTACTTGTCGATAAATTTTTGTGTGATTTCGTTCATTATTTCTTGAGGTATAGCAGTCACAATTGACGACAAAAAACGTTCTATAGCTCAGCCCCCGTTTGAGCTATTAACACCAAAATCAACTCAGCACCTGTACATGTTGAGGGCAACATATGGACCAAATTTTATTTGATTCCCTCTGTTACTTTCTGCGGAATAGCAGGCACGCATAACTCAAGAAACCTTCCATTGCTCCCTACCCCCTTGGAGGAATTCGCGCCAAAAACCAATGAGCACAAGTTTGCATAGGGGCACATATGTGTACCAAATTTCGTTTGATTTCATTAGGTAGTTTTTGCTGTAGAGTGGCCACAAAAAAAAAAAAAAAAAAAGTCACACATACAGACACACACACACGGACACACACACCCACGCACAGACAGACAGACATTTTCCAAAAATAGTCGAAATGGACTCAGCACACCTCAAAACGTTCGAAACCGTCAAAATTCGAAAATTTGCACAAAACCAATACTTTCTTCTGTATGTGTATTATAGAAGAAAGTAGAAACAATAAATCTTTCTTTTTCTCACTTATTTTATCCGAGCATCAAAATTTATTACTTTTAAAATGACTTTTAAATAAAATGCAAAATGCAAAGTATTTGAAAAAATACTGAAAATTGTAATCTGTAGCAAGCACAGCCGGTTGTTTCGTTTTAAATGTGCATATTTGTTGCATTTGCACTTGGTCATCAGAAATAAAGCTCCCATATTGCTGTTGGTAAATAGACGCCAGTTTGATTATTGCTTTATATGGCAATCTTTTAAATGATATTTTTAACTTGGGGTATGGTTTACATTAGAAGTAGCCAGAAAAATCATGCTAAAGCTAATTTTTTTATTAGAATTATTTGATTCTATTTTCAGGGAAACACTGTATTATATCTTCTACTGATCTCTGCTAGAATTCTACAGAAAAGGAAAATATTTGTGATTTTCTGTTAAGTGATTGGGCTTTTCAGTGAAAATTCCTAGGGCAATTTTGAACAATGCACTCGAAATTTTTTCTGTTAAATTTTGAAATTTTAATGATGCCCCACTATTGGTTACATTGTTTATACGCCATCATACACTACTCATGACGCTGAATAGTATACGATGTCGTATAAACAACTGGCGTAAACTTGACGTTGCAAGTTTTGTGGCCAGGCACAGCATTATAGTTAGGTTTTAAACGACTAACTAGGGCGTTTTTAAACATTTCTGAGATGTGAAACTTCTGAAGCCGAGGCGCGATATATTTGACTTAAACACAAATAGAAAGGTCTCGTATTTTCATACTTAAGGAGTTACAGTACCTCAAAAATGATGAAACAATTAAAAAATATTTTATTGCTTATTTCAAAACTAAAAACTATTCTGAACACAGGGGAGAAGTTTCATTGATTTAGTTCAAATATTAAAAAAGTTATGAGTGGTTTTTGGCTATGCTCGCTATGTGTTCTTATGTAAAAGAAGAACTTTAAATTGCTTTTTCTCGATGATGGTTTTTTGTGTTTTCATGTCATTAGAATCCCTAAGGATTTTTTTCTATTAAAGATACAGCTTTAAAGTAATACTTTTTGCAATTGGGATAACATATTTGACAAAACTGTGCATTGAATAAGCATTTTATAAATTACTCAAATGTTTAGATCATGTTAAACCTTTAAAAACCAATTTTTTTTAAAAAAAAAAACTTTGATTTTTTACATAAATAATCACAGAAAATTTTCTAATAAATTCATAAGAAAATGAATGCACAGATTTTTAGAGATGATTATAGTGATCGTTTAGCAAAAAAAAAAAAAAAAAAAAAAAAAAAAAAAAAAAAAAAAAAAAAAAAAAAAAAAAAATTAGTGCAAAAATAAAAAAGCCTTAAAGATTTTAAAAAACTAAAATTTTCTTCATTTTTATGAATTTTTTTTTAAAAAAAGGCATTATTTTTAAATTTTGAAAATAAATTATTGATTACTAAATAAGTATACATGCTATAGTTTCAAAGAAACATAAAATTTACTTAAATTTAAGAAAAATGTTTGAAAGGTACTGTGACCCCTTAACGAATGGTAGATGAAAATCAACAGCACTTTATATCAATTGGACAGACGTAATTATTCATAAAAAATGTATGAAGTTAAGGATATTTTTACTAGCAACAACTTCGTTCTTACAATATTAATAATTTAAAAGTATGTACGCTCCGTTTCTAGTTCAACTTGTTTAACATATTCCGATCCTAAGCTACTTCTTTTGCAAACTGAACGTTCTTGATAGTCACATCATTGCTTTCAGAATGAAGGCGTAAGGCAACACGATTCATTTGAATCTTAATGTCTTCTATCCAGTGATTATTTCCTTTTTAATGCAGAAGTACGATAACATTCAAATTATTCTTTGAGTAAAGTGTTTCTAGTTGTAGAAGCGTTCTCTGTGACAGAAATTCTAATAAATAATGCATTTCAATATTGTAAGCAGCGAAAACATATTCCTATTGCTTGGATGCTCATATTTATCAAATTTTAAAAGCACGAAACTGCGGACTTCAGAGTCTGAGAGCTGCATGAAACTTAAGGTGAAAAAAAACAACAACTTTGCAATGAAAAAATATCTTGATTCAGTGTAAAAAAAATCTGAATATAAATTCAGGATTTTTTAGTATCTTTTTAAGATAATTTACATTTAGCAAAAGGGAACTCTGAAATAAAAATCCTGTTCAAAATAACTGGCCCGACGAGAGGGCATTTCAGCCTAGTCGGAAACAAGGGGCCCAGGATTTGGGGGGGGGAGGGGGCAGCGACACTGACGGAAAAAAAGAAAGGAAAGAAGGTAAGAAAAAAAGAAGCGAAGAAAGAAGAAAGAGGAAAAAAGATCCGAATAAAGGAAACGTCAAGATTAAGTGAAATTTACTCTTTTGGTTTTTACTGCTGTGGCACTTCAAATAGAGAGTTAATTTTTTTCTAGTCCGCATTCCCCTCCCCCCCCCCCTTTTTTTTCTTCTCTCCCCTTTTTTCTTTTTTTCCCCATTTTCCTTTTTCTCCCCATTTTCTTCTCTATCCCCGTTACTTTTCTTCCTTTTCTTTTTTTTTTGGTGGGGGGGGGAGGTGTAGGGGGGTGGGAAGGGCCCGGTGACATAACTGACAAGGGGTCCACCTAGGCTCTCTGCAGCCCTGCAAAGGAATCTCAATTTACCCGGAAGAGATAGAGCAAGTGCGATCTTCTGTCTGATAGGTTATTAAAATGATGTCTATAAATAACACACTTCTTTTTTTAAACATTTTTGAACCCCCTCCCTCTTTGTTACAAAGTGTCGCACTTCATCTTACCCTCTCCACTCCCCTTGTCATAATGTCGCGCTAGTTTTCATACAGATATTCTTATAAACAATGCAGTACGTCTTACTTCTGTTTCCCCATTCCCCCTTGTCATAAATTGTCACAACTTCATAAGCACCCCGCCTCAAAGCATGACATTATTAGTGGAAAACCCCTAATATCAATATAAAGTATTCGAAGTTGTATTTAAAAGTTTAACAAATAAATCTAGTTCATCAATCAGCTATTGAATTCAATGTTATAAAAAGTTTTTATTTTAGTTACACAGTGTGTGTTATTTCTAATTTCTTCTAACTTCACTGCAAAAAAATTCCGAAACGTCACTGAAAATTTCCGTGGAACGCTTCTGGAATTCGCAGGTTTTCATCGATTTCCCCGTAAAACAAGTATTTTTGCAAAAAAGATTCCTGAATTGTAACAAGTTGCACTTTACACTGCTGTGAAAAATAAATTTTAGCTACCAGTTTAAAGAGTGACTGAGAGATGCTTCTGGAGCTTTCTTGGTAAATCAGGGAGCTTCTAATCAATTACGTTAATCCTACCTAATTTCTCTTGAAGGTTCCCGAGGCATGGCTTTAACCGTGGAGCTTTCCAAATTCTTCAGAAAGTATTAAGGATAAATTCAGAAAGGTTACATTTAAAGAAAGGGTAACATTTAAAGAAAAGTGTTCCTTTTTTTGCAGGGTATGTTACTGGCAGAAATTAGGAACATCAGCTGTCCATTATGTTCCAGGAACTTTTCTGAATGGTTTTCAGAGTAGGGAAAAACAAGTGTTCCAATTAACAGGAAATATTTAGCGTTGTTTGTGCGAAACAATGTTGGATATTTTCTGTTATTTTTCAGCACAAAGGTATTTATTTCTGTCTCAAGTGTTTTAACAGTTGGCTAGGATTTTTTCATAAGTTGTTTACCACAAATTGCAATAAATCTATCAGAATATGAGTGGGGCAGCTTAAAAGGTTGTGGCGCAAAGATCCCTTAAATATCTGTACTGATTATTTTTGTCTTGGGCTACATACATGTCAAATATTTTACGCGCCTGCAGCATAAAAATTAATAAAATGTTTTTTAGTAAGTGACATTACTGGAAGATGATGGGCAGCTAGTGTCCTTAATTTCTTCCAACAACATATTTGTAAAATCAAGAAATGCCCTTAATAAAAGCAAGGAACCTTTCTGGTATTGACCTGAAATCTTTCTGAATATAGTTCATAAACCTCCCCAATAAAAGTCAGCAGCATTTTGGGAACTAACCAGACACTTTCGAAGACAATTTGATATGTTTATAGTAATAACCTGGCACCTGTAATTGTTACTGACCAGTAGCAAAAGCTAGTAAAATGGTTTACCTGTATCTCTAGGGCATGGTAGGTTAGTACAAGAGCAAGCAGGAATCCAGTTGAGACAGATATAACAGTTTTCAGGGCGATGGAAAACACTGATGCCTAAAATAGAAGTGATATGATTTTAGAAATTCTGTTAAACTTCAAGTAAAAATCAAAATCTACAAAGTGTTTCTTTTAAATTCACCCAAATATTTAGTCAAATGTTTGTCAACTATTAAGTTACACTAGTTGACCCACGGGAAGTATTCACACTCGAAACTTGTACCCCTGCTGCAAAAATACTATGTAAAACACCAAACATTAAAATATTCTCCAGGTTGAAAATTACTGTTAAAACTGCAGATTGCATATGGCAACTTTTAGAGTGAAACGCTGTGGCCATTGTATCTTAAGAGGGACTTTTGACTCTCTATGGCACCCCAGTAGCACCCTTAAAGGTGCCATTTGACTCAGTAAGACACCTCCAAGGGTGCCATGTAACTCCCTCTGGTACTCTTAAAGGTGCCATATGTGACAAAATGGCACCGTTAAGGGGATGTTTCAGGTGCTACAACTTTTCACTTTAAAAAGTGCCATATGGAATCCGAAATTTTAAGTGTACCAATTTTAACAGTGGTTGAATCCTAGGTAGGCTACGCTTTTGCCCGTTCAATTCAAGATTAGTACGTTCAATGGTAGCCAGCGGCTGCAGCTACGGATTTGTGTATCTAGTTATGCTTAAAGCCCTGGATCGTAGCGACACGTCCACCATCTTGGGGCTAAACGATGCTTTCTTCTTTGTCTGCTAGGGTAAAGTAGCCTGTTTTGCGTCTTGAATGTAGTGCTTCTTGGTTGTAGATAAACATGGTGTTAATAACAAACCACTATGAACAAGCAAAACACGCTGCTTTACCATAGCAGTCAAAGAAGAAAGCATCGTTTTGCTCCAAGATGGCAAACTTATCGCTACTCTAATCCACTATACAGGACTTTAGTGATATTAGATTTATGCAATTGATTGAGTAGCCTGATCACAACGCTGCAGTTGAACAAGTTTTTTTGAGAAATCACGATTGCTTATTGTTCTCACTTGACCATCCTTGATGTTGCGGTTTCCTTTTAAGCTTGGACCAGGGGCCTCTGCAACACCACCGCCCACCGGCACGGCTCCTCTGGTCCTGAGCACTGTCCCCCAGAATTCACTTCTGCTGGACGGTGGCGTCCATGTCCTACACACGCACATTCACACTCACACACTCGCTCCTTTAGACACATAAACGCACCCACCCACGTAAGCCTACACACACACTCAACTTTACACACGTAACCAACCAGGAGGAGGGATATGCTTGGTGGTGGGGGGAGCTGTTTCTAAAAACAATAACTCCAATGAGTAGGGTCTTGTCGCAACTCGTGATTGCGAAAAACATAATTTGAATTCAACTTTTTAGAATTCAAATTAGAGTTGATTGGGGGAAGTGGGGGGGGGTAACAGTTTTTTTTTTTTTTTTTTTTGCATTCATCTCACCAAAGACTTAAATCCACCAAGGACATGGATATGATGGAGTGGACAAATGGTATTTTGACTTTCCTTCTCGCAATAAGATCTTTTCAAACCGCTTATTCGCGATTCATTAGTGGCCATACCAGAGCATTCACTTCTCATCAGATTCTCAAGATCTTCTCTGATTCTCACTGGTGTACATGCAGGGCCCGACTAACTAAAAGTGAGGCAAAAGGCTCACAATAATTTGAGGCCCCCTGAAGGCTATTATTTTAAAAATGTGTGTGTTTTTTTTTTGTGTAGCTGTAATGCTATGCATAATTCTTTAAGTAATTTGGGGCTCCTTAGGAAGAGGGGGCCCCAGGCCCAGGCCTAGTAGGCCTGTGCGGTAATCAGGCCCTGTGTACATGGCATTCCGAAGTTCCCTGCCCGTACAGTTACACGGCTATCAGTTTTAGATATCTCGGTTTTACCCAGTAAAATGGAACTTCAGGAACAAACCGCTGACGTACAGCCGACACTGTCGATCTTGACCATTGTTTGGGCTTCACTAGAGACGAGGTCCTCAGGGATTCACTACTGTTTCTGGATTTCTCTTAAAAATTTAGATTCATGGGATGGCTGAAACTTTTGTGACCACGACGGGACCGCGAAAATAAGTGCTTTTACAGCAATCAGCACCATACTATAGTGTAACTGAAGTTGCAATTTTCATAACAGGTTTACTCAATATAGGTAGATTTAATGAGCTTTGTCCCCAAAATCAAGTTTTTGCGGTATTTATCAACCAACCTTTGTGTTTAGTGGCAATGTCTCAAAAACATTACTACAGGCAGATTCAAGAAAGTTTACATAATTTTCAGAGGAAAGGAAACTAATCACTGAAGAAAATATTTCTGCCTTCAATTTAAAGTAGGCGAACACCCTAATTTTGGAAAAACAAAATCGATTTTGAGGTTCTGAGAAATTTAGAGAGCACTAGTATTCTTCTTTATAAATCTGCAATTGTTTTTTAAATCGATGAGTTATTGAGAAAACTAGAAGAAATTTACGAAACTCAAATGCATTGCTTATAACTGAAATTTACTTTTTCTTTCTTGATTTTCTCATTACCACTTTTTCAAGTTTTTATTGACGTAACAGCTTTAGCGAAAAAAATATTAACTTTAAAGATTTGAAACTTTGCAAACATGGTAACTGAACAAATTACTGTGATATAAACCTCGAAAAGTTAATGTACATGCAATATGTGGTTTTGAAGTAATGATCAATTAAACTTAGAGGTTACTTTTTCGGGGGAAATTTTCAAACATTTACCCATAAAACCTGGGTTTAGTTAATTATTTTCAAATTGGAGGGTCATATCGGTCATATCACTCTCTGGTATCTAACAAAGAGATAGGCACAAAAAGTTTTTAAAATTGTGAAAAAATGAATTCATTGGAATTGTGTTAAGGAAATGGTAGTTATTTGATATAAATTAAAATTAAAAAAAAAAAAAAACCTATCGAAATTTTTTTTCAACAAATAGGCAGTCAAAATGTGTTATTTATGTCATGTTCAATTTAATCGTATAAAGTTTCAGAAAGGTGCAATGAATATTGAAGAAAAAAATATTTAGGGTGTTCGCCTACCTTAATAGAATAATAAGAAGAATGTGTGGTTTTACTTTCTTGGTTCAACAAAGTGTTTGTGATAAACACTATTCTGATTAATATATTTCTCTAAATGTTATTAAAATTTCATTCCTTTCTTGAAAATGACTGAAATAAATAATCAAAACCAACAAAACTTAAGCAAATACCATACAATATGCAAATTTAAATTTTAAAATTTTATCTCCAGGGCTTAAATTTTTATAGTTTATATCCCCCCCCAGAGGCAATTTCAAAAGCAAATCTTTAAACGCTCTTACGCTGTATAAACTTTGGAGCGTTAGTTATTCTTAAAATATTCCATTTCACTGGTGGGAATAATTTTCAAAGCTAAGTCAAATGCAAATTCCCTATTTAATATTTTGTCTTGAATTTCATTTGAGAAATGAATTCAAAACTTTGGGTGCATGTCAATATTATCTAACGTTATACAGTGAGTAGGAATGTGAGTTTGAGACAACAAAGTGTTGTTTTATTTAAAACTAGTGGTAACCGCAAGGTTTTGCCCGTTGTAGAAAATTAAAAGGTCATTTGGTTCGCCTGTATATTTACAAATAATGGATGATGAATTTCTCGCCAATTGGCTATGTCCATTCGCTCTCCCATTCCATAATTTCGTAATTTACTCGCCCACCTTATGATAATTTTGCTCCGGAAAATGTTCTTAAAATTGAAATAGAAAAAGAGCAAAATCGAATTTGAAGAACAGAATCGAAAAGAACAAAAATCGCTTCGAGGTGCACACCCTCATACTACAAACTAACTTTGTGCCAAATTTCATGAAAATAGGCCGAACTATCTAGACGCTATGCGCGTCACAGAGATCCAGACATCCAGATATCTAGACATCCAGACATCCAGACATCCTGACAGAGAGACTTTGAGCGTTATTATTAGTAAAGATGTAATGACAAAATAAAAATCATTTTCTTTAAATTATGCATAGGTGGCGTATATTTTAGTGCAGATTTCGGTGCAAATTAACAACATTTAGCGCATGTTCTAATTAAGATCCCCAAGTGTACAATGTTACTTTAACCAAGTCAACTAGGCTCGTGGAAAGGAAGGGCTGCAAAGGAATACGAAATCCCTCACAGGCTGAAAAGTTTTTGACGTCCATACAAAAGTATTTCAAGCACTGAAACTTTGAAAATGCGCTTCAAAACTTTTGTCAAGCATATTTTTAGGCTGGCTTTTTTAAAGAAAAATTTAGCATTATGAGCAAAAAAGAATGAAATTTAAAAAAAATTACATATTTTAATATTTTGTTATTGGCTTAACTAAATATATCAAGCATTCTAAATGTTAGGTTTCAAAATAGTACTCATCCTCATTTCTTCTGTCCTCTTCCATTCCATCCTTAGAAAAGTTTTTTTTTTCTTTTTTTAATTAATGAAATGATCAATCTTCTTCTTCCTCTTCTTCAAGTGGCACTACAGCCCGTTATGGGCCTTGGCCTGATCCACAATTTTGCTCCAGACCGTCCTCTGACCGACCTTCTCCCTCCATCTGCGGATCTTCATTGTTTCCAGGTTTTCAAGAACATCACCCAACCATCTTTTTCTAGGTCGTTCTCTGCTCCTGGTTCCCAAAGGTTTCCATTTCAGGATCTTTTTCAGTCTAAAATTATTGTCTGTTCGCTCAATGTGACCAAGCCATGAAAGACGGTGGGCTTTTATAAAGCGAACTATATTTTTTCCTTTAAGGGTATTCTCAATTTCAATATTAGTTCTTACTCTCCACTGATCACACACCTTCAAAGGACCAGTGATTCTATGTATGACCTTTCGTTCAAAAATCAGTAGGCCTTCTTCATCGTTATTATTCAGAATTTAGGTTTCACTTACATATGTCACAATCGGTCGGACGATTGCTCTATACAGTCTGCATTTTAATGATTTCGACAGCAATTTGTTTTTCAGAAGATAGCTGTATAGAAAATATGCCCGGTTTCCTTTTATGACTCTAGCCTGTATTTCTTAGGTGCTACCTCCAGAGTCTGTGATAATGGAGCCAAGATAAGTGAAACTGTGCACCCTTTCGAAGTCATAATCATCAGCAGAAAGTTTTTCTAACTGATCGTTTGCGGTTATGCCTCTTTCTATGAATTTTGTTTTTACCGCAATAATTTCAAGCCCTACATCTGCAGCAGCTTCCATTCCATTCTGTCCTCTTTCATTCCATAGTTGGAATTTTTTTTTCAATCAACGAAATGATCAATACTATGGTCTTAAGTTACGAAAGTTTTTTTTATGGTCGAAGTTTATTAAAAAAAGTTTACTACATAATAGTAAAGAAATGCAACCCTCTTTTGTACAAAAAGCTATTTGTAAAACCTTTTACGGAAATGAAAAAAAAAGAAAGAAAGAAACGCGTTGATTTTAGAAGCAAAATTAATTATACTCCCTTGTAAATAATAATAAAAAAAGTTTGACAATCATTTCTTTCAGAATTAACGTGAAGTCAAACACATGAGCTGTAACTCCCATGTGAACACAAAGAGTAAGAACATTTTTATCAATGTTTGTAAAATCGATCTTTTCCTTAAACAAAAATGTTAGCGTAGGGTTCATTAATTTTATTACTTCCATGAAGCAGTCAACTATTTTAGTTAAATTTTCAATATTGGTCGGTTCTGTTAAAGGAGTTAATTGCGTTAAAGTTGCTGTACTCATTACGAAGTCTTTGCTTTGCGTCAATGTATGCTGCTATATATGCATAAAACGTTAAAAAGCAAAAATCACACACTCATTAATTTTCTTTTAAGAGACAAGTGGGGAGAAATGCTTTCTGATTTCTGCAGCATGATGTCTAATAAAACTGATGCTTCAAATCACTGATTAAAAGAAAAAAAAATGCGCAAAGCAATTGACAGACATTGATAAAATTCACGTATGAATTCTAATGCCGTCAGTTAAAAAAAACATCATTCAAATATACATTTTTCTCTCTAAACGCCTCTAACTAACATTTTACACATAAATACCAGTATGCACTCACGCAAATGAAAAACTTCGTACTTAGCACAGCGACTGTAACGCAATTAATTCCTTTAATAGAATCAACCGTTGAGAAGGAATACTAATGGAGGGAGCCATAGCAAATGTCTCAGTCAAATAAGCTTGGGACCCAATGTTTCCCAGGTCAGGTGACTTGTTTGGCTGGGAAGTTGTCGCGTTTTGGCACGCAATCGCTCTTTTGGCATTAAATATTTTTCAGACGACGCGACGGCGCGTATTATGAAGTCGGGGCTACAAATCAGAGCAACTCTGGCTCCAACTCCTTTACCGCATAATAATAAATAAATAAATAAATAACGGATACAAATACAGGCCTATCATTCAAACTCCCTCTCCCCACTTCTTTCCGGATTTTAAAATATAATGTGATTGCATTTTTCATGTATTTTGATGTTTATTCCCTAAAATGACGGGCTTGTACAAATAGTTTAAAGTGTTCTGTTATTGGCTGAAAATTTATGGATTCATATGTATTGTAATCAATGTTTTGAAATGATTTCATACGCATTTAAATTGAAGCATAAAAATAGCAAATCTTTATTCTTGCGCATCTGCTGTTCCCAGGAGCTTGGCGAGAAGATACTCGCCAACAAAGCAAATGTACACAAAATGCTTAAGAGCCGTTAAAATAATTACTAGTTCGGTAAAAAGGGTTTTTATGGAACTAAAATGTTATTTGCACTCAAGATATGCAATGTTTTATAATTTTTATAGGTAAAATAAGTACAAAAATTAAAAAATTATAGGCAACTGTGGAATATGTACTCGTTGAATGCATATAAATGTTATTTTTTCTTTATTTAGAAGTAAAAAACATTCGTACATGGTAGGGAAAAGTTACTGGGCCTCCTGGTGTGGCTTTTTCCTCACAGTTTACAATGCTAGAATACTGCACTATTACTATGAATCTAATTTTCCCCTTCTACAGTTAAGGGTTGTTATCATGCATGGCTTCAGCTAATGAAAACTTCTTCAGCGGTTACGGTCAACTCGAAATTGCTCCCCAGGTCACACGGTACTGTCGCCGTATCGGGATAGTAGGGTTGCACTCTCTCCATCTATTCCTTCTCCAATATTGAAAAATGTAACTAAAATATTCTCCCCACAATAAATCGAGACTGCTTCCTGGAAGTAATACACTTCAAATTTATTTTATACAAACTCTTTCATGATTTGTACAATGAATTGTGTATCATATAATACAAACATTACACTGCAGCTGAACTATGATGACAAAGTTTTAGATTGACTGTGCTGTATTCTAATGGCATACATGTCTGATACAGAAGACGATGAACCAATTCTTTGTTAAGTCGTTCTATGTAATTATTCAACAAAATATTTTTTTCATCGAATGGATTTGTTTCTTTCACTTAAAAGTACTATTTTTATTTACTGAATTTGGTAGAATATGAAAAAAAAAAAAAAAAAAAAAAAAAAAACATGGACCTAGAAAATACTTTTATTTTCCCAACATTTTTTTTTTTTATTAATTTTTTAAAATGTATGATTTTTAAACCAAAGTATTTCATCGTGCGACTCCACAAATGATGAAAACCATTTTGAATCGGAGCGCGTGGTTGTCTTTTCTGGTAAGAGATCGCTTTTTAATAGTTTTTTCAAAGCGAGCAATTTATTAGCGGATAGAAAATCGTTAGTTAAATAAAATCTTCATTTATATATATAGTGAAGTTTGGCAGTGTCCTGAAACTTTATTCTGGTAATCTTTTCTCAACTGTGACGTCAGCAGCGAAAATGATAACAACGGCTGAATGTCGTTTGATATTATTTTTTAAGAGAGAACATAAGTGAAAATTAAGAATAAAAAAAGGTAACCCCATGTTTTTGGTCCATGCTCTTTCAGATTTTTTTTTTTTTTTTGAAAAATAGGAAACAACCCAATTCTGCTCATTTAAGGATTTGTTTTACTTTTTACCCATACTACACAGATTTCCGGCTAGCCGGATTGCCTTGGTTTCAGTTAGTTCGGATAAATGAGGTTATACTGTACTTAAAAAATGGAAGAGGTCTTGTGGTATGATTTAGCAAAGGGGGATCGTTAATAAATGAAGGGCCATGTTGTACAGATTAATGAATTGATGAATAACACGACAACATTGTTTAAAGACGCATTTAGTCAAATACTCAAACATTATTAATGATGAAAATTTTCAATTTGCTTTGAATATATTGAAATAGATGCATCTGCCTCAAATACACGTCAGAAGGTGTCTTTCCTGATCATCAATCACCACTCTGGGAACTTCAGCTCGGATATTCCGTTAAGAGCAATAAACAAGGGTTTGGATGTCAATTTGTTTATCGAAAATGCAAAACTTCGTGACCCACTTCAGACTCCTTCGCTTATTGCAGCTTCTTATTTGATGGATGGACAGCATTTGAAAGCGAAAGGCAGCAGGAACTTATTTATTTTTTGCAGGCATGGTTTTGAGTAATCATTTCATAGCAATTTTATTGTTTTGCTAATTCATTTCTTACTAAACAATTTCATTTAAACAAAATACTTCAAATCGTGTATTTTTTTGTTTGTTTTAAATGGGATATCGTATTAATGATAATAACTATAGTTGGGGCAAACCGAACCTGGTAGCAGTGTGAAGGCTACCAAGCCCAATCATTCTGATATTGCACATGGGACACATTTCTATTTCAGGGTCCCCCTAGGGCTTGATTAAGATTTTTGGAGACACTGTGCACGAAATTCATTTTGTGCTCCCCCCCCCCATTCCCACTTATTCTACATAATGAAGCTATAAAATATTTCGATGCTTGCGTAGTAACACAACCATGCTAAATTTGGTGGTATGTCATACATTTAAAAAGTAGAAGAGATATAGTGTACGATGGCTATATAAGATGTGGTTAAACTTTGCCCGTTGCAGTAAACCGTAAATATCAAAATTATCTATGATATAACTTTTAATAGTAAATACAGACTAAACTTGGAGTGTTTTTTGGATTTTCAAAGAGATCAAATTTTTAAGAGGAATTTTTATTAACAAATAAGAGATTATTTTCCTTGTCTAGGCATTCGCAAAAATTTCAATTATATCATTGTACTCTAGATTCTGAGTGAAATCATTAATTATTTTTAACTAGCATGATAAATAAGGGGATTTTGGGTCACCCTGAAATCAAAGAGGAGGGGCCTGCCCCTGCGGTAATCAGGTTCTGAAGGCTACGCTGATCCTACTTATAGCATTACGACACTGTCAGGTTCAGTTTGATTCAACTATAGCCGCAATGGCAAATATTAACAAACCGTAATCAGAACAATTAGCATATCGCAAGACAAAATGTATCTAAAAATGTGTGTGAAGTATTTCTTCCTGTAAAACAAAAAATGTAGAGAAATCGAAAAGGTTTAGTGAGTGAAACGCCTCTTTTTATTTTCTGTATTGTAGCGTACACGACGTTGGATCGTATGTATCGGATTTATTTTGTACTCGTAACCTTAAATAAATATTCATACAATTGCTTTGACGCAAACATTTGTATCAGGGAAGTTTTTTGACTTGTAGTAGAAGACATGAAATACATGTGAAGTTGAAGTATCGAAAGTGAAATTGCAAAATTACTGTTTTGCTGTCAATTTTAGAAATATAGCAATGCATATAAGACATTTAAATTCAAGCGAAGCTTAATGGCATACATTTTTTTCCATTTGCAAGAACTCAAGGGCGGAGGGGCCCCTTCGACTGAAGCATTATTAGCTCTCTTCAAGAAAAATTGGAAACATGTGTACCGTAAACGCGAGCTACTTTGGCTCACATTTTGACTTCTCTCACCTCTTCTCACACACACAATAATTTCGTAACTATTCCTATTTCCAAGCAGTGGAAACCTTTTTTTATATACCTAGACTTCTCTTAATTTGATTTTTGAACACTTTGTTCCAAAGTATTATTTCCCTTTTTAATTGTTTTTTATTTGGGCAAATGCTACCCTTACTTTTGAGTTATTTTGGCTCAAAGGGGTTTTCCCTTTTTTAAAATCATCCTAGAACTAACTAGAACAAAAGAAAGACGTGTCACACATATTTGTTTTAAGGAAAATTTAAATTTTCTAAAAGTGTGTGCGCATACCTAGTTACTGTCTCAGGCATTACCGACGGAGAAAAGTCATCTTTTCATTAGTTTTGGAGTGTGAATAAATTCATTAAGATTACACCATTCGTAAAACAAAGGATCCTAAATTGTCGGTCACTCCCAAAACTTGTTGGTGCGTTCTTTACTCTCAACATTAGCTCCTTCTTCTCTCACTTCAGCTGCTATACTTGTAAACCTGAGCTCATTCCATTCTACAATAACAAAATTCCATAAACTTTCCAACACATTTAAAAAAATTTGTAAGAAGTAGATATAGTTGGGTCAACTTTTTCTAAACCTGCTATAACTTTTAGTTCCTCTTCATCTTCCATAATAAAAGACATGTAACTAAGCCCTGGTGAGTTTAGTATGTAATCGCTCTCTTCATCCATTGCTGAGAATTCCACTGCGTTTCTTGTGGTTTTCCTGTTTAGAGTATTACTTTTAGCTTTTATTTTCCTTTCCAAATCTCTCGGACGATTTTTTTCAAGTTTTTATGCTGGCCCAAAGTAGGTCGCAATTTTTAGATTGGGAGATATGTTATTATTGTGTGAAATTTTTAAATAAAAACCTTAACAGTAATGAGAAGCGCAACTGTACTACTACATAAAATATTGAATAGAACGGCTTCTACATGTAAAAATCCGATAGTTTATAAAGACACATCTTAGCACAAGGAGCACAAAACCACTAGTGTAGCTAATTGAGAGCTATCGAACTGTTTGATATATATTACTGAGGCTTCTCTCTAATGGATTCTGTCAAAATATGTTTAAAAATTGCTTCCTGAAAGTTTACAGAGAATGTTGTATTTTTTTCCCTCTCTTTGGGCCAAAGAAGGACCCTAGGACCGAATTAGCCCGGGTTTACGGTATCCCCATAATATGCTTTACAAATTTCGCATCAAAGTAGCTAATTTGTAGTGTGTTCAGTTTATACTGATGCTTTAATTAAGTTCAAAACTAAACATTTTGGAATTAACTCCACTGCAAAAAATGTTTCAAGAGAAAGAACGTGCTATTTTTTCAGAGTTCGTTCTTTCTATTTCCATAAATTGAGATTTCCTTTGAGAGCATTGGTGGCTTCGCGAAACCTCAAATTTATAATTTTTTTCTCAACTTTTTCCAAGCGTTTTGAATCAAAATCACTTGAGTCCTTTTCTTTGAACTTTAATGAACAGTACAACAAAAGTATCCTTTTCCGTTGAATCAATTTCTTGTTTTTGAACTGAACAATGGGAGTTTTTGAAGACTTTAATATTTTAATTTGCGCTAAAACAGTCAACCATTTTCTTTCATCGTCCCTGAGGTGTTCAAACATATAGCTCCAAAAGATTCGAACTGGTTTTAGCTTTTTGCATACATAAACACGGTTTTTACTGCCCCCAGGTGAGTGGTATGAACAACTGAACATATGAGAATACTTCCTCTTGCGAAAGAAATTCATTTAAAAGATGATTAACTGTAAAATCTATGTTTACATGATCAAGTAAACCAACTCACACTGTTTTTTTTTTCATTATCTTTCTAAAAACTTAATGACTTGCCTTTGAAAGAGTTAAAGCATATTCAACACTCTTTCTGATATCGCTGTTACCTGGTCGCGGTCACTGCATCACTTTTCTTTACATTTCCCTTTTATTTGGTACTAGTGGTACCCGCAAGGCTTTGCCCGTAATAGAAAAATTAAAAGGTCTTTTGGCTCGTCTGTATATTTACAAATAATATATGGTGAATTTTCTCGCCAATTGGCTTGTACCCATGTTACATTACGTAATTGTATCCACGTTATGATAATTTCGTAATTTACTCGTACATCTTATGATGATTTTGTTCTTAAAATTGGAATAGAAAAAGAACAACATCGACTTTTCGAAAAATCGCTTCAAGGTGCACACCCCCATGCTACAAACTAACTTTCTGCCAAATTTCATGAAAATCGGCAGAACGGTTTAGGCGCTATGCGCGTCACAGAGATCCAGACATCCAGACATCCTCCGGACATCCAGACAGAGAGACTTTCAGCTTTATTATTAGTATGATATAATAATATAAAGAAATTGAACAAGATAACCCAGCAAATTTGCACAGTAATGAATGTGACTTGGCCAAATCATCAACGAGAAAGCGTTTGTGCCGCTTAGGGCAACAGTCAAGGTCCTCCTTTCATCCTAAGGAAGGACCATCGATTATTGCTGAGTTATTGATGGGTTAGTTAGAGGGCCTTCAGCAAATGTTAGTTCAGTAGGCTAAAGGAAAGAGCAGTCGTTGATTGTTAGGCTAAATTCCTTTCGCACAATAGGTTCCGTCTACCGTTAATTACTTCTACCATCCTTTATGTTCGAAATAGACTGAGAACTTCCATGTAGTATCGACGAAAATCAATCTCTTTCTTGATTTGACAGCCGTGAAAGATACACGAAATCATACTAAGACACATTTATATACTCATTTTATATAGGATTCTGCTTACCACTATTATTTGTTTGTACAGAGTTTGTGTGACTCCTTTTTACTTCCTTTTTTTTAAAAAAAAATTAGTATTGTATTCGCGAAAAAAATTTCACTCAAAATTCGGCCTTAATTTCCATTTTGCTCACCCTCGAATTAATGTTGAGTTTTTTTTTTTTTTTTTTTCAAGCCGACCACACGCGGATAAATGCCTAAGAACGCATAAACACACGAATTAACCATTTTGACATTCCTCGAGTTAATTACAACAGCTTTTCTCGTGACGTTCGTATGTACGTATGTATGTATGTGCGTATATGCGTATGCATGTCGCATAACTCAAAAACGGTATGTCCTAGAAAGTTGAAATTTGGTACGCAGACTCCCAGTGGGGTCTAGTTGTGCACCTCCCCTTTTGGTTGCATTCGGGTGTTTCTAAAGGGGTCTTTTGCTCCTTTTTGGGGGAAATCATTGTTAATTTCGATGTGTACTCAAGTGGTGTTATAATTTGGCGGACACTTGGCGATATATCGCCAGTCTTTTACTTGGCGACAAATTTGGCGATTTTTTTTATTTTAAATCTGGTGTCAATTTGGCCTCTAGTGGTGATATTTAGAGAGTAAACTTTTGAATCATATTTAAATTGCCAATAATGGGAAAATGACATTAAAATTTTAGTAAAAGGAAGTCATGTGATGCACACATCAGCTCGTTAAGGATAAAATTTGATTTGTAATATATTTTATCATACATCCACGATTTCAGATTACTATGACGAACATTTCGCCGCACGGTTTTAGTTTCGTGCAAGTTTTTCGTTCAATTTGGGCAAATGAACACAAAGGTAACGTTAGGGTAACAGCACCAGTAACAGACAAGGGTCCAGTAACGGACAGTCGTAAGTTTCGATTTTAATAATAAAAATTTTAGGCGGGTGAAACTGATCCTGCTGTGACCGATAAATACGGAACCATCTAGTGTTATCAGAGTGAATTTTATAAGCCAGTTGGTATTTAAAAGACAGGGGTGGAAGGTTATGGGCAACCACCACGAGGTCAGCTGCTGTTTCATATTCATTTAAATTCAACACTTTTGCACATTTCGAAGAGAAAAGGGATTTATGTCCATTACTGATCCTTTCCTCATCCTATCTGTTACTGGATATCATCAGAGTTTTCAGTGTCTTACTGGGGGTCGAACCTTTTTCCGAAATTGAGCAATTAAAAATAGAATTAACTGATTCAGGGGATCCAGAAGCAGCCAAACGTTAGATGAGATGTAGTTACACGGGAAAAATAGTTTAAAAAATCTAAATACATTAAAAGGCTAACACAAATGAGTTATCCTGAGAGCCATGTCTTAAGCATGTCTGTTCCTCTGGTACCGTTACCATACTCCTTAAGAATAAAATTTTATTTTTGCTTATGTTTTATGAATTATATGCTTACTCAATTAGTTTACTAAAAAACGTAGATATACAACAACAACAATAATAATAATATAAAAAAAATAATTATCTAAAAATAATAATATAATAATATTAAAATAATAATAATAAAAAAAATATTCGAATTTTCAAAATTAATTTGAATTCTGAAATTTTGACTTTAAATTATGGTTTTCGCAATCACGAGTTGCGACAAGACCCTACACATTGGTTACTACCCCACTCGCCTGTTTCTAGGACCGGTTCCTGTCCCTCCTCTTGTGCGGTTACGTGTGCATAGTTGTGTATGTGTAGGCTTGCGTGTGTGCGTAGACTAGTGTGTATGCACGTTGGCGTGTGTGTATGTGTGTAAAGGGGCGTGTGTGAATGTGTGTGAGTGTGTATGAGCATGCGTGTGTGCAGGACATGGACGCCACCGACCAGGAGCAGCGGCTACCGGGAGGAGTCGCGCCTGCAGAGGACGGTGGGGTTGAAAAAGGATCCAAACATGAAGGACGGTCAAATAAAAACAATTAGCAATCGTGATTGCTCAATGACACTAATAATAATAATAGTAATGGTAATGAGGATGATAAGGATAACAGTAATATTTATAGTAATTATTATAATTAAATAAAAGAAGTGATGACATTAATTAAATAGTTAAAGCTGACGCTATGCTCGTTGTGAAAAATTCATCAGAATGGATCCTTGGTACCAACGTCCAATAGTACGTCCAATAGTGAAACATGGAAACGATTCAGTAATGGTGTGAGGAGCTTTCCATTCCAAAGGCGTGTGCCTCTTTTTGAATCGAGTGAATTTGAATCTTAATGAAGTCATCCCTCTTTTTCATATCGGTATATTTTAGCATCACAATGCATAATCAAGCATTTTGAAGATCACCAGCTGCGTTTCACTCAAAAAGATGTCAAGTGGATGGGTGTTTCAACAGGAAAATGATCGAGAACATTCCTCCAAACTAATGACCTATGGGTTTGCAGTTAAAAAATCAAATTACTGGACTGAAGGTGTGAGCCCACTTAACCACAATACAATTGAACATCTTTGAAACATATTGGCCGAAAAGATGGGACACGGAAGCATTATAAAATGGGGAATTCCTTTAAAATATTCAATCGGAATGGGCAAAAATCTCAAATTCACCCGTATGAGGGAATCTTATTAATTCCCTGTCTAGACGATGCACTGCGTGCACCTCTTAAAACGAAGTATGACGCTACATCAAGACAATTAATTTTAATTAATATTTTGGAAAACTGATTCGTTTCAAAATTTCAGCTTTAACATTTCGCGAATTTCCAAATAACTTTTAATTTGTAAACATGTCTCAATTGTTCGAATGCTCTATTTTGTTGTACTTTAAAAGGGGTAGAAATTAGTAATACACTTCTCAAATAAAATTGCTTGAAGGAAAAGATCGAACATTTCATCTCAAAAACTTTTGAGAGCTACTGTCGTACACGAGCTACTGTAGTAGAGGAAAAAAAAAAGGTTTCAATGCGCCACTTCTTTTCAAATGTACCTAGTAAATTTATGATTTGTTTCAGTTCTAAAAGTATTGAAATAAAAAGGTGTTTTCATTTCGTTTCTATCGTACAGTAGAACTCTAATTATCCGTATTTCTGCCATCCGGATCGCTGATTATCCAAATCACTTTCACAATACAATTTCAAAGAAAGAAAAAATGTTTTGGCAGAAATGTACTGCGATTCACTAAATAATGGTTACATCTACGCTCTATTCCCTCCACGAAGATAGTCAAACAGTTTACCTCGATTGAGATGTTGAGCAAGAAATGACTTTCAGTCAAAGTACAATAGTACGGTCGTAGTTCATACTGTACTAATGGGGTTGTTTCCTTCAGTCAAAAGTACTTTTTTTAGTCACTGAAATTGATAGAATAAGTAAAAAAAAATAACATGGACCCAGAAAATACTTTCATTTTCCCAACAGTTATTTTTTAAATAATTTTTTTTAAATGTCCGATTTTGAAAACAAGGTGTGGTCTTTATGACGTCACAAATGATGCAATTTGGCGCATCTTTCTTTCGCGTTCCCACGTTATGATAATCAAGAAACGATTTAAACATTGCGCTCTACACTTGCTATCAACCATATCGTTGCCAATACACGATGTGAGTAAAGATGCGAATTAAATATTTTTCTCCGTGAATGGCAACACTGAATGGAATTTTTATCATTTGTGATGTTACGATGTCAGAAACGTAAACAATAAAAGAGCACAGATTTAAGTAATTTTTTAAAAATATTAAACTTGAACAAATTATTCAAAAAGTGATCATATCCTATATTTTTAAGCATGCTCTTTCAGAAAAAAATACTTTTAAAATTTTGGAAACGACCCCATTCACCGTATTTGTAGGTACGCTTAACATGTAAAAGTAATGTTGCCTTTTCCCTTGATTAATCAAAAGCTCTTTTCTTAAAAAAATAGTTTCTTTTCCTCCATTTCCATTTTCAGCATACACTTTATCTACTACACTTATATTAACTTTAAAAACTATTTTTTACCGGAAAAAGTTCAATTATAAGAATTTTTGATTATCCGAATGGGGGCTCGTTCTAATTGATTCATACAATCGGAGTTGTGCTGTACATGTAAAGAAAGCTATTCATAATTTCTGGCAACAGACGGAATTTTTTTTCCTAAGTTGGATTACCGCTTTCAAATATATCGTTTCATGTAAAAAATAACGAAAACATGACGTTAGGGATAAAATGTACATGGCCAAATCGGAATACCAATAATAATTATAATAAGAGGAGAAATCAAATTCTCATAAATCATATCCCAAACCGGAAATAGTACTGACGCTGCAGAGTACAAGTCATTGATGAGCAGTCATTCGGTTTTCAAGCGCGGGAATAATCCATATTCAGAGATTTTGGAAATAGCAATTACATGCAGATCGTAACGTTCGCGGATTTCAGGATATGTGTGTTGAATAAGCTCTTCATTTTTAATGAACGAGGATTTTATATAAGTTTTGAGTTACATTTTTTTTTCGCAAAAAGCGATATTTAGAATTAAATTTCAATGACACACAAAACATTTGCTTAAAAATATTATGCGTAATTTTGTATATTTGTGAACAGAATATAGGCAAGTTTACGTTTTAGTACTGTTAAAAAATATATTACTTTCTGACTCTCGTACAATATTAAACAAATATAGTTTTGCACGGTATTTATAGGATGATGTGAAAATGGGAATGGTTAATTTTAATGGTTAAATTTAATGCATTCAAAAATTTAAGTTTACACCTGCAAATTCATGTGTCATTTCAGTTCGAAATGAAAGAACTAGAAAAGAAAGAAAAACAATCAGCCGTATAACAAAAAAAAAAAAAAAAAAGGAACGAATGCTTTTCTAGGCGGGGGAGATCCTCCAAAAAAGTAAGTTTGAAAAAGACATGAGGAATCTGATCAAAGGAAAAGGCTAAAAATTATGCGTTGTAGAAAAATATATTTGTACTTTCACCACGAGAGAAAAATGATTAACGAGCGTTGTACATAGTGGTCAAATCTGTTTGTTATTTGATATAGTATCCTGTCAAAAAGCTTTCACAGTTTAGCACAGAACACATAAGTAACTTTAGAAGAAAACATCTGATGCTTTGTTTCTTTGGACTTAGCGAAAAGTACAATTATGTTTATTTCAATTGCATGACAAGGAAAAATACAGTTATAGATTGAAGTGAAACTTGCAGTTGCATGCCATGAACTATTTCATTTACTATTTTAAAATTATTTTAGGGAAAATACCTGGGCATCTGACGCAATCTGTTGTGCACACCCTAAGATGCTTCTTTCGAGTGATATCTTTAGCAACGTTAGGAATTTTTCCTGCGTCATATTCCATATTTTTCTGTGACTCCCTGTAGAGTAACTTAACCTGACGATTGTAATTCGAGGGTTCAGGCAAAATTTAGTATCTAAGTGAACCTAATCGAAAACAGGCGCTAATTTGTTTTTGAAACTAGCCGCTGCACTGGAGGCTGATTTATTTGTTTTTTTTTTCTTTTGGCACGGAAATATTTAAAATCTTCCTTAGTAAGGGGTCAATCTTGAATCTACAATCTTAAAAGCTGCCCTATTCTGTTCCGTGTGAGGAAATAAATAGTAAATTACAACTTGTTTAACCTATGTCAGAAACACCGATTTGTTCACTCCTAATGTTCCCACTCCTAATGTCCTTGTTCTTGTCACTTGTTCACTCCTGATGTCCTCCCATTATGTTTTAACGGTTTTACTATCACGAATTCAAAAGGACATTGAATTATTCAGTCAAAACAAACCCATTATCAAAGTATCATCACTCAATGCACTAGTTTTCTTCATTTATGTTACTTGAAGTGATGTAGTTTGGCACGCTACCACTAGACGTTGTTTAATCGGTTTAATGGGCCCCTGAATACAGCACGCTGTTTTTGTATACACACCAAAAGTCGAACAATCCCTGGTCATTCACTCGCTGAGATATTGATTTAGAATGGGGAGCTTGGAGGACTTTACAGATGGATTTCGAAATACTTTTTTGAAACTTCCCACAGACCAGAAAGAACTCTATCAAATGCACAAAACTTTTCGCCACAGTAGTTTCTTTTAATGTTGTGGCCACGATTTGCTCTCTACGCCATTTTCCCACCTTTTGAGTGTTTTTTGTGCTTAAAAAAAGAAGAAAAGATCTATTTGCCACTATCTATAAGAATGGCGCTACGTGTTCTCTCGAAAAAAATGAACAAATACGTAAAAAAGTAAAATAAAATAAAAAGAGAGTTCTCTCTGCATTTATTTTTACTTCAGATATCATAAACGCGTCATTAAAATGCAATAATGAATAATTTAATGTACTTAAGATGACATTTTCATACCCCGAAACTGCAAAATAATGAACGTAAAAAAATCTCCTTCCATCAATTTGTCATTTTGATTCAGGCTTAAGAAATACCCTGAAGCTGTCCAAGATTTCTAGACATTCTTCCATAGAAATAAGAGCGTACACGTCTGCCACTGATCCCGTTGCCAATTTTTGTTTTCTAAGAAGATGCTTCTCGTATGATCAAAATCTCATTATTTGAAGGGAAAGATAGCGATCAATTGAAATGTGAAGCTTTCTTTTGATTGAAGATTACATTCAGTGCGAGGAAATTCGAAAGACTGTTTTGAAAAGTAAGTTTTTATAAAACGTTTCAATAATAAAGTAAAACATTTTGATAAATAATTAAGATATTTTAATAAATAAGTGAAACATTTTGAAAAATAATTAAAGCTTTTGGATAATTAAGTAAAATTTTAAAAATAATAAGTGAGTAAAGTATATAACTAATGAAATTATTTGTATAATTTAACTAAAATATGTATGTAAACAAAACCAGCAACAGAGAAAGTTTAGTTAAACATTGAAAGGCTCAGGAAAACCGAGCACTTTTTCTTTTGTAAACCAAGTAGTATTTCGATTATTTATCAAAAAGTATTGTTTAAACATATACGTGATGTGCTAACTATTTCAGTGCGTGCAATAAACTTTTTACATCTTTAAAACTTTAGAATTTCCGTTTTAAATGATCATTTTGCTTTCATTTTGTAATCGATTTCTTATACTAATGTTGTCTTCACGTAAAAAAAAAAATGTAGTTTAATTTTGACTACTCCTTCTTGGTGTGTCGATTTTTTTAAAGAGTGTATTTTACTTAGAAGTCGTAAATAGCAAAAACAGGTCTATCTGCTGAGCATATTTTCAGACAATGGTTTGAACTAACTATGTCTCAGTTAAGCCCAATTTACTTTTCTGGAGAGCTAAATGCAACTTCTTAATAATTCTTTTTATGCAGTTGGCAACACACTTTCTACTGCTATTATAGCTTGTTCAGTTACATTACGGAATTTTATGTAGTGTCTTTCTTAAGAGCTTTTCGTCTGCCTGCCTTGATCCCCAGTTTTTGACTTGCTTTTTGCAATAAATGTTTGAATAAAAACGGATAAACGAAATTCGTCGGAAATTTCTCAAACTCTCGTCATATGTACTTTTTGAGCATGGTTGTCTGGTTTTCACTTCTTAAATTTTTGAATTTCAAACTTAATTGTTATCATGCGCGAACCAAAAGGAAGGGAGGGAACTAATTAGAGAAACTTAAGCTATCTGTCTTTGTGCATGCATGTATTAAAACTTAAATTGCGTTAGTAGTCTGGGAAGAAAGTTATGTCCCTTCTACTGAGATGAGAGCATTGCAAATTTCTAAATATAACTACAGACTAATGCTTCTTACTGAGCTAAAGCAAAAAAAAATGTTTTTCCATTTACAAATGTCAAAACAAAGAAAATAAAGTTAGAATGTATTGTTCTCAATGACGATAAGCAATAATCCATTAGTTCAGATATAGCCCTAAGGAATTGAAGTTTCTTATCTTCTCAGAATTCAGTAGATATTTTTCCGGAATGGATTCGAAGTCAGTCTTTTGATGGCGAAAGAAACAAGAGTCAAAGAAAAGCTTCTTAATGGGAAATACTAAAATAGAAGTTATTTAGAGCGTTTTCCTATTGACATAACCTAGCAATAGAAATCAGGAATACCCAAAGAGCATGAATAAGCAGAAATAATTGAAAAACTGAGTTATGTTTTTCAGTTGTTGGTGAAGCTGCAACTATTGCTTTAAAATAATCTGTAAGTTAAAAAAAAATAAGCTAAGAAATACGTAATTAGGTACTTCAAAGCAATTCTTAGTTTGCACGATTATTACGGACATTGTTCTTCTAACACAGGTTTTTTTAAAGACCTTAAATTTTTGTTTAATAATAATAATAATAATAATAAGGATGATAATAATAATAATAATAATAATAATAATAATAATAATAATAAGGATGATAATAATAATAATAATAATAATAATAAGGATGATAATAATAATAATAATAATAATAATAATAATAATAATAAGGATAAAAATAATAATAATAATAATAATAATAATAATAATAATAATAATAATAATAATGATAATGATAATGATGATAATAATAATAATAATAATAAGGATGATAATAATAATAATAATAATAAGGATGGTAATAATAATAATAATAATAATAATAATAATAATAATAATAATAATAATAATAATAATAATAATAAGGATGATAATAATAATAATAATAATAATAATAATGATAATGATGATAATAATAAGGATGATACTAATAATAATAATGATAATGATAATGATAATAATAATAACAATAACAATAATAATAATAATAATAATAATAATAATAATAATAATAATAATAATAATAATAATAATAATAATAATAATAATAATAATAATAATAATGTTTTATTACTTTCAAGCAGGTGGCAAAGTTGTCCAATTCACAAGATAAAATCAAAGCACGGACATAAGGCATTATGAAAGACAAAGCACGGAATAAAAGTTTTTAAATTCAGTGAAATTCAATGCAAATTTTAAAAGTATTCATATTATTTTCGAATTTTTTGGAACAGAATGGACGAAAATCACGGTTTTTTGCAATAGTAGTTTCAAATGATTTCTTCTCAAATATTGCAATACACACACAAAAAATATGATCTAATGTTTAGTTTACTGGTAAGTTTTTGCTCTCTACATTAATAACTTAAACTTCAAACTTGAAAATTTTCGAATTATTAAATTTTATTGATCTGTCACGATGGATTATATACTGTTTTGATGCTACCATGCACCAATTATGCAAGCTAACTTTATGTGAGTTTTTTTTTTCTTTTTGGCAAGAAAGAGCATTTAGTTTAGATTTCAAATCAATAGTTTGTACTTTTTCCACAAATTTTGATTTTTTTCAGTTTTCTTACCGGGGTGCGATTATAATTTGAAAATCTCTTAATTAGTTAATAATGCATACTTATGTAGTTTATATGTAATGGGGTTAAAATTACAAAATTAACGTAAAAGCAGAATTATCCCTAATATTTTGTGATCAAAAACAAATTATTTTAATAATCTATTTCATTAAAAAAATCATAAGTTTAAAAAATTGATTTTTAATTCAGCAAAAAATGCAACTACGTACTTGTTAGTCAGCATTTACTTTCTAAAGTTTTACACTATTTCTTCATAAAAATTATAGGAAAAGTAATAAAAAGGTACACTGCAGTCAGTCCATTTTTAACGAATTTTCTTCTTAATAAAGTCTATACTTTATTGTACTTCAAGGGGTAACTATCAAGATATATTTTTTGTCATGACCCATAAAATATGAGTAACCATTTTTACTTGGGAAATAATGAGAAGGATATTAGCGCAGAAAAAAAAAAGAGGCCTCCATTTTCTCGGAAGAAGAATGAAAACAAATTTCATTATTTCTCCTATAGAAAGAAGAACTAAATTCTCAAACAAGCTACAAAAAGAAAAAAGAAATCGCTTGGTCGAATTCTTGTCCCAAATTTTCCTTCTACTTGAGATATGTTTCTTACGTAATGTTATTGCGAAAAAGTTATATTTTGAAGGGTAATATCGTTTGCCTGTTACCTACAAATTACTTATTATGCAAGAAAAAAAATACGAAACATATATCTCATAGAAAAGAAAAACTGAATATATGGTTTAGGAGTACATAGTTCTACCAAAAATAATGCTATATTTTCTCCTCTATATCGTTTGATATACTAGCTGCTTTACCCAGTGTTGCAAGGTCTTCCTCTAAAATAAAAGTTATGTCCAGCACAAAGGCCTAAATGAAAGAGAAAAATATTTTCTTTTCAAAACTACCCTTCAATAATGACGATAACTGTCGCCAAAAATCCCGATTTGAAAAGGGACGTTATTTTCTGAGAGCTTCTATTCGAATAAATACAGCAGTTCCAGGACAAAGTCTGAACCTGCAGTTAGAAGCTCTTGTTTCAAACAAACAAAATAACTTGATATTGAACAGCCAACTCTTTCAAAACCTCAACGATTTCAGGAAAACTTGCTGACAGAGCTCGACCCCCTGGTTTTGATAGCCCAAAAAATGAGTATTATTAAAAAAATATTTTGAGGATTAGACACAATTGTAAACTCTCCTGATTCTCTGCAGGAGCCATGAGTTACCGTTCAAGAATATGATACATTTCTTCATTCTAAAATTAAAGATTGCAGTAACATATCACAGTTTTTCAAGAAGGATTTTGGCCTATGAACATTAGGGTGGAGCGAAAAGAATGTGTATATGATAAAGAAAAAAATGGAATTCGTTTTCATCTCAGGGTAGGAAAATTGTGTTTGTTTAAGATGTATTAGTTTACGTGCATTTTTTTTATCTTTCATAAAAGCCATTCATATCTTCCGGTGCCTCAAGAGCCTCAAACATAGTTGACAACGGATAATTTTATGAAAGCTTTAAGCAAAGAGATTACGTTTTTGGTTTTATTTTTGCGTGTGGCATAAAAAATTATATTTAGACACGTAATTGAAAATTGATAAATTTGTAAATAATTATAAAAACGAATTCGGTTTGAAATTTTTTTCCCAATTTAGGGAGTTTGGGGAACAGCCAGAAGTCGGGAGGAGCCAGATCAGGAGATTAAGAAGCCTATTGAACTTCAGGAGTCTAGTTTTTCGCCAAAAACCTCGATATTCAATTTAAGAGAAATGTGCTGAGAAATCTTCACCGAAAATCGTCTGCATCTTGGTTTTCTCTTGGCTGTAGCCCAGTTTCTGGTGAAATTTGATGCAGTAGCGCTGCTTCAGTCGTTTTGGGGATTTTTCTTGAAACTTAAAATTCCGAAAAATCTACACCCTAACTCAGAAGAACTACACACTAACTCAGTTAAACCCTATTTGCCTACGACTGACGCTATAGAAGACAGACGAAAAAAAAAAAGGAATGCGCAATATACCGTAAAATGGTACAACTTTGTGCCAAAGGGGCAACAATGGGCCACTGTTGCCATAGTGATGATTTTGCTCTCTCGAGACATCTTTTTTGAACTTACGAGCTCCAAAAAAATTCTCCAGGTAGTGTAACCATTTATGCAGCTAAATGCGTTTTTTCGGAGATTGCTAATGTTGTTGTAGAGGCCTTAGATAACTTAGTCGTTCTTAGTGTGTGATTCGACTCACTCGAGAAAGAGCCAAAAGTCTCCTTTGAACAAACCACTTATACTATTTTCCAAGATCTGGTAAGTTCAGATTTGTTTTACTATTTTGTCAGTTATGAATTAAGCGGCTTGTTGATTTAAAATGTTTCATAGTTTTCACAAGCTCTCAACATTTATTGAAAATGGGAACGTTAGAGTACAAGAAAACATTTCATTTGAAAGATGAGATGCATAGCTACCATTGCTAAAGTCCTCAAATTTCTAAATAAACGAGCTGATGCGTGGTGCATCACATGACTTCCTTTTACTCCAATTTAATGTCATTTCCCCATTATTGGTAATTTTAATGTTTTTCAATTGTTTACTCTCTAAATATCACCAACAATGGTCAAACTGAACCAAAATTAAAAAAAAAAAAAAAATCCCCCAAATTTGTCGCCAAGTTGGCGAGAAAACTTGGCAGCCAAAAGACTAGTGATACATCGCCAAGTGTCCGACAAATTATAACACAACTTGAGTTTACATCGAAATTAACAATGATTTCTCCCCAAAAAGGGACAAAAGACTCCCTTAAGGACATCCGAATGCAACCAAAATTGAAGGTGCACAACTAGACCCCACTAGGAGTCCACGTACCAAATTTCAACTGTCTAGGACATTCCGTTTTTGAGTTATACGAGATACATACACACATACGCACATACATAAGTACATACGGACGTCTAGAGAAAATTCGCTGTAATTAGCTCGGGGGTCGTCAAAATGGATATTTCTGGTGTCCGTACGTTCCTAGGCATGTATCCACGGGTGGTCGGGTCGAAAAAAAAAAAAAAAAAAAAAAAACTCAACATTCATTCGGGGATGAGAAAAATGGAAATTAAGGCCGATTTTTAAGTGAAATTTTTTTCGCGAATACAATACTTCCTTTTTTGTAAAAGAAAGTAAAAATGTACACGGAATTTTCATTGAGAACATCGAAAAGTGGCCCACAGTAGGACCATTTTACGATAAAAATTAAAGTATGTTCATGCAAACGCGCTTTATTAATATCCAGCTGGTTTTTACACAAAAGTTGGATTAAATGCTTTCCTAACGGCCTTTGTATAAAGATACTTTCCTAACGGCCTTTGCAACTAAATAGCGAAAAATTTAAAATGTTGAAAAATGTTTTTAAAATATTTTTATTTCTCTGAATAAAGACTTTCGGAATAAATTTTTTGTATTTTCAGATTACTCTCTGTATATGGCACTTTAAATTTGATAAATGCTTGGGTGCTAAACGTGTCATATACTCTAAAAGTATCGGACAAAACATTGTCGTTCATTGCTAGGATTCTACTGTTAAAGAAAGTAGTTGAAGAGATTTTTATATCCTGAGAGTGCTCTAAATCCTCGGAATGAGGACACATTTCAAAGAAGCTTGGAGGCAATAAAATCGGGAGCATTTTCTAAAAGATAAAAGTCATCTGCGAAATTTTGACTGAAACGCTGCTTATTTTAAATTATTACATTCCATTAAGGTAAAGTGCTCCTAAGCTGACATCTAAAAATAGTACCTAAAAAACTGATATCTTTAAGTAAAACATTTTTTTTTAATGTCAGGTTTAGGGTATGCTATTGTAATAGTCATTGACTGGGGCTTTGTTTCATTTCTGTGTCTATAATAGTTTAAATTTTGGTCTCCATGATACAAAAGTGTTAGATGTCCTCAGCTTATTTTTTCTTCAATTTTTACTCGTATTTTCTCTTTAAACAGTTGAACTGGTTTTTAAAAAAGTTGCAATCGTCATAAGGAAACTATATTCTTAACCTGATTTAAAAAATCCTTTGGAAAAACATTAAGATATATTAAACATTGGCAATGTAGCGATACGCACTGCGATTTAGACATTAAACAACAGATCCTTACATTGTTGACAGAGTAGCGCAATATGTGCACGATTGTTGTTTGCTAGCACTAGGACGACTTGATAGCACAAGCAGTAAAACCGGCGTTATAATATTGTTCACTCGTCATAGTGCCTTGAAAGAGGACTACAGGAAACCGTGTGTCCACACAAATGGTTCTCTCCACGGTCACACTTTGTGCAATCGTCATACAACGTTGCACAACAAATGCTCAATCGGACCAATGGCCAGGCGCCTCCACATGCGCTTGCGTAGCGCATCGGCACTGAGACTAAATCTGGATTCCTTGCTGAGGATCACATGCCTCAGTAAGTCCCAATCCAACTTGCCCGAGTTCGTATAATCGACGCTGCTAATGTTGTGGAGTCAGGGATATGTGTCTCAAAAGACGCTATTTCGTATACCAGCGTCGGCCATTCATCTTCGAAGGATTTCCGTGATGCCAACGGATGCATGAAAGGTTGTAAATGGCGTCGAATCAGTGCTGGCGACGTTATTAGCGCGAAATTGGCAGTTCCTATGATTGCACGATACTTGTGCTCGTTTGTGTTCGTGAGTCCTCCTAACCCTTTGCAATGGTAAACTATATCTTCCGTGTCCATCGCCAACACGGAGCAACTACCCATTTACCTACTTCTCTGAAACCTACTATATGCACATCCTCAAAGTTCAACCAAGTCAGTCCAGACAAAGTCCAGTAGTTCTTCTAACTGCTACAGGTTACGTTTCGAAGACATATCCGGTATAGTATCGCCCATTCAAGTCGACACATTTGTTTGAATAACCATACAACATGAGCGAACATACATTCAGTGCATTCAAACACTCCCTGCTGCACATCTGATATGCGCATAAGGCGCATACCCTTGTTTCTTTGGTGCCAAGAAAAAGGCACGATACTGACTCTTTCTAAGCACTGTACTTAGGCGTCCAATTTTGAATCCTCCGCATGTTTGTTATCAGACTGCATTCCTACCGAGTTTCGTAATTGTATTTCAATTTCTTTTGAGATCATTTTTCTTTCTTTTTTTTTTTTGGTGTCAGAGAGAGCGCAATTTTGATCTGAAGCAACATTCTAAAATTCAACCTAGAAAATTTAAAAATAGATTTTTCCTTCCGGGTAATTGGTGTTTGAGCCACATATGTAAGACAAATTGAGAACTGTTTTTCACGCTATTTGAAGAGCTACATTAGAAATTTCTATTTTATTCTAAAGATTATCTATTTTTGAAAATGCGTTGAAAGAATTTGTCTTTACCGCGAAGGTTATCAGGAAATAAATTAATAAAATATCTTTTTATTTATTTGCATTTTTTTCATATAGAATGCGTCAGAAATCTTTTTTCTTTTCTTTGATTTTTTCTTGCTTTCAAAACCTATGTTAATTTCCACCTTAATGAAAGATTTATTCCCTCCCCCCTTTTGAGCGGTTCTCCCTTTTTTTAAAGCATTTTTACAACTTAATGCATTTACACATAGCTCAAACTCATGTTGAATTTTCTCTAAGAGGAAAAAAAACATTCGTGGATTAAAAAATTCCACAATTCCTTTTTTATTTAAAACTTTTTTAAATTCCAGAACAAGTTAACGCTTTCTGCATCAATTTGTCATCTTATTTTTCTGATAGTGAGAATTTTGTCATTCCACTTTCTTCAATGTCTCTTTAATGTATAAGAACTGAAAAAAAAATCTTTTATTTTTGCAGGACCTCAAGAAAAACATCACATCTTCAATGAGCTGGTTTAAAATTTTGTCACCTAAATATATTCTCTTTTAACAACAATCGATGAAAAAAGACAACGTGTAGCATTTAATTTCGTATCATTTATTCCAAAACTTTACAAAACCAAGCAAATTCTTGACTATCAAGAGACTATTTTAAACTTAGTTTCACCAAATCAAAATCTACATTGCGATCCCAAGTCACGTAGAATGTGGAATTTCCGGGCAAAATCCTTTTGTTCAATTTAAAATCTTGTTCAGCTTTTTCGTTCAGAATTTCCATTTTTATTGCTGCTTTCTCTACATTTGTGCTTTTAGCACATTTTGTTCTTCCTTCTGTCTGTTTCGGAGCTGACTTTTTGAAAGGTCAATAGTTCTTCCGAGATTTCGGAGTGGATTATATGAGGTAGTTTTAAAGAGAAACTTTGTTGTTTTACAAGAAACGCTAGAAATTTCCAATTTAGCTTAGAAAAGATCAACAAATAGGGAATGGTTATGAAATTTCAGAAGAACGTCTTGACAATTTTTTGAAAGCATCAAATGTCGACTTAAACAAGACCGTTTACTTTTAGAAAATGGGTTAGAAATACAAAATGTGACAGGATTTCCTCCAGCGTTTTTTAAAAAATTGCTATTGATTAAAAAAAACCCCTAAAACAAATACAATAGCAAAGTTTTGTTTTATTTAAAAATAGTGGTACCCGCACGGCTTTTCCCGTAGTAGAAAATTTTTCATTCATTTTGGTCATTTGGTTCGCCTGTATATTTACTAATAACGGATGATGTGATTTCTCGCCAATTGGCTACGTTCATTTGCTCTCCCATTCCACGTCTTAATAATTTCGTAATTTACTCGTCCATCTTATGATAATTTTGCTTCGGAAAATGTTCTTAAAATTGAAATAGAAAAAGAACAAAATTGAATTCTCGAAAATTCGCTTCGACGTGCACACCCCCATGCCACAAACTAACTTTGTGACAAATTTCATGAAAATCGGCCAAACGGTCTAGGCGCTATGCGCGTCACAGAGATCCAGACATCCAGACATCCTTGAGACATAGAGACCGGACAGAGAGACTTTCAGCTTTTTTATTAGTAACTAGTGGCACCCGCACGGCTTCGCCCGTAATAGAAAAATTAAAGGTCTTTTGGTTCGCTTGTATATTTACAAATAATGTATGGTGAATTTTCTCGCCAATTGGCTTGTACCGACGTTACAGTTCCACGTTATGATAATTTCGTATCTCGCCAATTGGCTTGTGCCCATGTTACGGTTCCACGTTATGATAATTTCGTAATTTATGATATTTTTTTTCTTAAAATTGGAATAAAAAAAGAACCACATCGAATTTTTGAAAAATCGCTTCGAGGTGCACACCCCCATGCTACATACTAACTTTGTGCCAAATTTCATGAAAATCGGCCGAACGGTTTAGGCGCTATGCGCGTCACAGACATCCAGACATCCTACAGACATCCAGACATCCTCCGGACAGAGAGACTTTCTGCTTTATTATTAGTAAAGAAGATAAAGAAGAATCATTAGAAGTAGTGTAAGTTTGTTTTCAAAGAGATTCAACACATGAACTTTTATGATGAGGTCAACCGAATTCATGACAATTTTAAATTTTTTTTCACTACTATATACAGGAGATCCTCGTATAACACGGTTAATTCGTTCCGCGTAGTATCGAAACCGCGTTATACGAGAATTTTTTTCAAAATACTTTTCAACTAATTTTTTACACTAACCGTGTGCATAGTAAAAATCATATCAATATGTATCGTGTTGTATCGAGACCGTGTTTCGTGTTATATCGATACCGTGTTATACGAGACTTCGGAATTATGCGAATCATGGGATGTGTACCGTGTTACGTCGGAACCAAGTTTCTTAAAAACAAAGCCAACACTTATTAGAATTATTACACAAGTCAGTAAAAAAGAACTTTTTATCTGCATCCTGGTTTTAAATTGTCAATTCCTACCAATTTTGGGTCGCGAAAAACGAATATGGTAGTATATTATTTTATTAGCTTTTGTTTTCGAGACACATAAAAGCTCACTGGAGAAAGATGCACAGCAACGAGACATTGAATTAAAGGTAATGTTAAAAGGGGAAAAAAAAATCCTGTTCAATAAATGTTATTAAATAGGTCCTGTTTTATTAAACAAGGCTTATTTTTCGGAAAGCAGTGGTTGATTTTGGCAAATTGCTGTAAATGCTTCATTTTCGATTGTTTTTGTACGTCAAAGCAGGACAATAAGTTTCGTACCATGGTAATATCGAAACCGTGTATCTATTTTTATAGATTAATGTTTACTTATGAATTTTTATTTTTCTTGTTGCATATGTATCAAATACAAAATACATCTATGTCTTTTTTTATTTACATAATTCGTTATTTAGTATGATTATTTATGTTTTCCATTAGTTTTTCTTTCATAAAAAAAATTAAATTAGACTCCCGTGTGTGGGTGTATTTTCAAAGCGACGCATTTGATCGGAAGTGCAAACAATAGCTTTATTAAATTACTAACAACGCATTTTTTTTGTATTTATTCACTATACCATACATTTAAGACAATAAGTTTCAATTATGCTTCCAAAGTAAGATATTATTTATCATTTTTAAACTTTTAGAAAAAACAACTAATTACTGCGAATCGAACCTGCAAGCAACCACACCGTGAAAAAAAAAAAAAAAAAAGCTTTGCTTCCTTAAAAAAAATGTTTTATCGTGGGTAAATTAATTACCTGAAAGCAATTTAGTTGTTAAACCTGAAATAATTAAATTGTTTTCGCAGATAAGTTATTTGAGAAAATTAGCCACAAAAAAGTACATTATTTAAATATATATTGCTAAAAATGATATCCCTTTAAAAATAACTTTGATTAAGCGCTAAAAAGAAAAACAAAAACGTAAGAAAAAAAGTTGAAATTTTGTTCAAAATAAATACTTGGCATTACAGCCAAGTGTTCTTTCGTATTTAAGTGTCTCCTAAAAATAAACTTCTATGGAAAATTTTTGATTTTTTTACTCACTTAGAGCATTATTGACTTTTTTGACGATGCTTTAATGAAAAAATTTTTTTTACTGTTTATATTGACTAGATGCAAATATACGTACTTTTTAATTCTTTCAACTTATTTTCAAAAAAATTCTATTTTTCTTTCCCAAAATGGAAATGAAAAGGCAGATCCAATAGCCCTTTTTGGCATCTGAAAAACGCCAATCTACTTAATTTAGCTCATGAACTGAGCTACATCTCTTAAAGCTATGAGACATCTGTTGAAACTATATTTCTTCAAATTTTTACTTGATTAAATGCAGAGCATTCTTTTAAAACTGATATTTTTATGGGAACTTCTCTAAAATTAAAAGTTGTAATCCCATTAAAATAAATATTATTGATTGAGAGGTATTTCTTTCAGCAGAAAGTGTGAGTCTATCACAAAGAAAAAGTTGAATGCCCAGACGGTTGTTAAACAAAGAATTTTTTTGTCCTTTTGAAGACTTTAAGCATGATTAATGCATATATATTACAATTGATCTTAATTATCAATGTTAGAGGCTTATTTTGATTATTTAAGAAGTGTTCAAGTTCTCAGGCGTTATTATCCTACCGTAGTATAATAAGGCCTAAAGACAAGGTTTTAAAAAATTTATTATTTCATGCTTGTTTTCTGCAAAAGTGAAGATTTTTCGTTAGTTTCGTATAGTAATTGATCTGTATGTTTAATTAATATTACAATTTATTGATTCTTATACACAGTTTTTATTTTACTTCAAATCTCCCGCAGGTAGGCCTTATCCGCACCTCCCTTATACACTATTATTTTAGACTACACTGTTAAAAATTCAGGCAGATTTTCTGGTAATTGTTACTCTAAAATGTCGGACTTACAGCATCGCTGATTTTTACGGTAATTTATACCGGAGAAATAAGAGATCCCAGCGTCAATTGGTTGCTGTGGCATACCGAGGAAACCGTAAAGTTTTACAGTAACATTTGATTTTCACGGTAATAGTTACTGGCAACATGGATGCCAGTAACAATTACCGTAAATTTTCCGGAACATTTTTAACAGTGTAAAAACCCAACAAGTAAACATGGCATCAAAAATGCTTTGCCCTTATTTTTTTGCGTGAAAGTAATCGGTTTAAAGTAACATTGAGTAAAATCTCGCTTTTCTCTAAGTAATTATTTTAAGAGTTTGACTTTTATTGTCACCAGGGAAGGATAGGATTTGGGTAGAAAGAGAATCCGAAGAAAACTGTAAACCCAAAGGAAATTAGAAAATGTAAGGCTGAATACGTATATGATTTTTTTCCCTTTCATTGGCAAAGAGTGGTTTAGTAAAATGCTAAAATACTTAAAAAAATTTTTGGCTCTTAAGTGTAGATAACTGATACGCCAAACGCAGTTCGCAAACCTCCAACCGACAATGACTTCAATTAATCGATTTGCGGTGGTTTTAGGAAAAGCACAGCGAGTTCGGAAGTTGTTTGGCTACGATTTCGTCATTTCAAGGTTTGTGTTGGTTGAGGGTAAATAGCTTTCAGCCACTTAATTGCATTAATTGTCTTCCAATGCAATGATTTACTTTAAGGCGATGCAATTGTGTTTTCCGCTACTCACGTAACCAATAGCGAAAGAAGTCCTGTAGCGAACAATTGTATAATTTGACATCCAACCTTATAGTGGCGGAGAGCAGAAATTAATACTTTTTGAGGGGTATTTGTTTTAACCTTTCAGTAAGTAAATACTTTATCAGAGATAATAATAGTACAGTGTAGTCGTAGTACATACTCTGACACGATAACTCTAGAGAATTCAGGAAACTCGGCTTCACCTTGGCAAGATGAATAAAACATGCTCGAAAAACCTATTTCTGAAAACTAGGAATTTACTCAAACGTAGTCCCTTTCCAGTCCATATTAAGTCGAGTTTTCGAAATCTTACAATAATAATAACAATAATCTATACCATATAGGAAAATAAGTTATACTGTGGGTGGGGGGTGGGGGGGGGCGCTACTCCTAAAAACGATCGAGTCTAGAAACAATAAATTTATAGTATACAGATGCAATGTTTGCCGAGGATGTGCTCTTCCTTGCCCGATTTCCGATAAACTAACTAGAAAAAAGTTATTGAATGTTTTATGCATTTGAAGCATTTTTTATCCAATAAGCTAAATTAATTGTTGTATTACTGTATTGTTTCAAATTGAGAAAAGCAATTAACCTGTCTTTTAATTGTTCAGTATCTGCCGCAATTATATTTCTGCCAAGAATTTAGTAAAGTTTGTGGGTTTTTCAATATATCGAGCGTTGCAACAATGTTCAAACAAGCAAAGATTTTCACTCGTATAGAGATAGAAAAGTATAAGGAAACATAGATAGAAAAATATAAACAGAGATAGAAGGATTGAGAGAGAAAATGTTTTCTTGAAATTAATAGAAGGTATAGATTGATAATAGCAGAAAGATAAATAAATACAGAAATAGATTGGGATAGAGATCGACAGATAGACAAGATAGATATAAATAGATGCACTGTTATATATTAACAGAGATAATTTTTAAACCGCCGGAAAATTTATTCAGGTTGCCGCCGAAGGTGGCAGTTTTGGCATTAACCCATTTTCGGCCAAAGGTGCGTATACGCACCATTTCAGTAAAGAATTTTTAATTAACGTGTTTTCGTATATTTTTTACAAATTTAATTTTTATGCTATTTTAAAAGGTTTTGAACGCATCTATAAAATAATAGTAATTCATTTGGAGCGAGCACTTTCTTTAGAGAAATTTTCAAAATATGCTTGTTTTTTGCTTTGAAACGTCTATTGTCAAATTCGACTTTTTGAAATTGTGTTATTAATCCACTTGAGATTAATCACACGTTCTTATAATGGGTTAAAGTTGTAAATTCTATAGATGAAATAAAAATAATAACATAAAAAAACTTATAAATCGTTATTCAAATTTAATGGTGCTTAAACGCACCATTGGCCGAATGCATGATCTATAAGCAAAAATTGAAAACCTAGTTTTCATGCAAGGAATCGTATGTTTTTTTTTTTTTTTTTTTGCAAATTGTTCTTATTTTATTTAAATTTGTCTAATAGATTTCTTCACTTGATTCCTGGAGCTGATTGACTTTTATTTCATTGGTTATCAAGAAAGGCGCGCATTGCTGTAAAACATTGTGCGTTATGGAAATTGCGTGTGATTCCGAATTTTGCTGTCACGAGTTATTTACACCACTTTTCTTAGCAATTTTGTAAATATATTTTTGTGTATAAATATAAATAATACTTGAATTTTAGTGTACGTTAAGATTTAATATTTTCTAATGACTTCAAGACGGCGAGCGTTGACAATTCAAGAAGCTCTTGCGATGTTGCTAGATGAATCTGATGCTAATGATATTGATGATACTGTGGATGCAGTGTATATTCTTCCTAAAGTAGACAGTGTTACCAATGAAGAAAATGTGGATGATAATTTCCTAGTTGAGCAACCACTAGAAAAGGATATTTCAGTTACTTTTGAGTTACATTCCAAAAATGATGTAGTAAATGAAAACTTAACGGAAGAATCTGAAAATGAAGAAGTAAAGACTTTTGTACGCCTCAAAGATTGAAAATAAACAGTGAATGTAAACAAATAATAAAGCACAAAAAGTGTAAAAAGAGAACCAAATCAAAAGCAACTAGAGAAAATAGGAAGCAGAAAAAATCAAAAGTAGTTCCCGAATGGGAAAAAACGTTCATCCAACGTATTCTACTTCACCGTCATCCAATGAAAAAGAGAAATCTGAAATGCTGTTTCAAAAACTTGATGGAAAGTCACCAATTGATATATTTGAGATGTTTATGGATAAACAAATTCTTAACGAAATAGTTGATTTTTCAAAAATATGCTAATGACAACAATTGTCACGATTTCCAATTTTCCGCAGCCGACTTGAAAAGATTTTTAGGCATAATAATTCTTTCTGGATACCATTCTTGACCTGCATGAAAATGCTATAGCAAATTACCGGATCAGAATTCAAAGCAAAAAATGGTGGTGGCCATTATTTACAAATATTATTGATAGTGTGATAGTGAATTTATGGAAGCTACATAGAATTGCTAATAACACAAGAATGCCACTTATAGACCTTAGGTCATACATAGCGATTGCCCTATTAAAAGCTGAATTCAACTACAATCTATTTGGTCAAAATACGGTACAAATAGCTCATCCAAACAAGGGTCGTTCATCATCCACAGCTCTACCGAAAGAAATACGAACTGATAGAATCGGACATACCATAAATGAACACGAAGAAAAAGCCCGCAGATGATGTAAAGTGTGCAAAAACCACACGATTTATTTGTGCCTCAAATGCAAAGTCCATTTGCACCCAAAATGCTTCGAAAATTTTCATTTAAAAATATAAAAATTCGACTAAGAATAATATGGTTCCACTGAAATATTTGTTCATTGATTTGGCCAATGGTGCGTATACGCACCATTTTATTTTTTTAATTAAATATTATTTTTTATGCAAGAAACTTTTTTTGTGTCTTAATGAATGTATTTTAAGCCCAATTTTAAGAAAATATTACCACATTTTATAAAATTTCTATGATCGGCTTGAAATGGGTTAAAGTAGTCCTGGCACTAGTAAATGCCATAAAAAGCAAATTCCGCAAAAAGACAAAAGGTATAAAAAAGACTTGTGTAATTTTCAGCATGCTTCCTTGCTAATAAATTTAAAAATTCTTCTACCTTTACTTTCATGTTTTTGTGTCATGTTACCATTGTAATTGTAACACTCTAAAATGTGTAGAACGAACTGGATTATACAGATTATGCAGATTAGATAAGGTCGTGTAACAAAGGGCTCCAAAGTTGAGCATTTGAAATTGAACATTTTGTACAGTTCATTTTTGTTCAGTTTCATTTTTTACGCTTCTACACATGACATCACAGTCATGAAATGCCATCAGCGCAGAGTGCAATATTTAGTTCGCATCTTTAGTCACATGTAGTCGCAACGATATGGTTGATAGCAAGCGTAGAGCGCAATATTTAATTCGCTTCTGAATTATCATTAGCTGGAAACGCGGTAGACACCAAGCGTAAGCATTCGGCGTGTCAGTGGAATAGCGCGCCAAGGTTCATCACTTTTGATGTCATAAAGACAATGTTCCATGTTATTATTATTATTATTATTATTATTATTATTATTTGTTCATTCTATAAACTATTTTCGACTGATGGAAACAACTTCACTACTACTCGGTTTAAGGCAGTGAGGGATGGCTTCCGTGTCAATTCAGCACCATTTATGTGGAAGTCCGCATTAGCCCAAACAGCAAACGATAGATGGAAGCAACATCTATCAACATTTCGATAATTTAGAACCAAACCAGTAGCCGAAAACAACCCTGGTTCAGCACCGCCAAAGACATTGATTTACGTGAAAGACTTTATGACCACGCCCCAGTCATCATCAGCGAACACGGAGGATCTTCGACCGGTTAGCATCGGAATCCGGAACTCTCTAGTTACGATCTTGATGCTCTACCGATCACGCCACCACGGTTCATTTTTCTCTTGACATTCATGTATCACTTATTGTAATGTGTGTAGTAGTTTCGAAAATATGATTTTCAATATTGGGCTCGTGCTCACACTGTATTTTAAAATGTAATACTTAGCCACTTACATGGAAAAAAATCTGGATTCATACATTTCTCTACATGCGAGTACAAAAACATACGTGTGTCAAAACTAAAATTCCGAGAATCAAAATCCAAACGAATAAAGCATGATTTAAAGCAAGTTCTGGAATGTTTCTTGCATTTCCTTAAAGCATGTATCTAGATTTAAAAGCAACACAGACTAAAACTTATATTTTGATCCTAAAATCAATATTCAATTTAAATCATTCCTTTCTGGGAAATAAATTACGAAGCCCAAATCCAGATACGCATGGCTAGCTTCGATAATCATCAAAGAAAGTGCAATCCGCGAATTTCTGTAAGTGAGAAAAATTAAAGAAAAAATGTTAAATTTTTCTGTATGTATGGTGGCGTTACAGAATTTCATTTTACCCTTATGATTCATCGAAATGTGGTTTCCACCGATCGATAATAGTTTCCAGTTCAATGCATTTTTGTGGTTGCTAAAGAATTTTTTTAAATTTTGGTGTAACTTAAGTTAAAAATACTTTCTGCTTTCAAAATTTAGTTAAAACATCAGTAGATTTATTATTAACTGAACTTCATCAATTTAAATAGGTTTTGAAAGTTCGCATTTTAAGTTTTAAAGGTTGTAGTTTTGTATTTTATAAATGGGAATTTTAAATTAGGTAATATTTACTACTTTAAAAGTGAATACACCCGAACCTCTTTTTGTGCGGTCTTTATTTGTGCGTTTTTTTTTTTCGAGCAATCACGACTGCTTATTGCTTTTATTTGACCGTCCTTGATGTCCGGTTCCTTTCTCAGAATGCACCAGGGGTCTCTGCAGCACCGGAGGACGGAGCTGTTCCTCTGCTCTTAGCCTCAACTAGCAACACTGTCCACCGGAATCTCCTCCTCCTAGGCAGTGGCGTCCATGTCCTGCATACACACACTCCTACATACACACACGTCTACACACAAACAAGTCCTTACACACATACACACACGTAACAGCCCAGGAGGAGGGGCAGGCTTGGGAGGACATGTGAGCCGTTTCTAGAACCAATAGCCTCTAATGAGTAGGGTCCTGTCGCAAATCGTGATTGCGAAAAACATAATTCAAATTCAAAGTGTCAGAATTCAAATTATATATATATATATATATATATATATATATATATATATATATATATATATATATATATATATATATATATATATATATATATATATATATATATATATATATATATATATATATATATATATATATATATATACATTATCTTTTTTTGGGGCGATATATGAAACTTTCAATTAGATCGGGACTCAATTGACGAAATTATTTTTAAAACGAGTGCGAGGTAGTATCTTCACAAAATTATCGTTACTGGGTTTACTTGGATTTGCTTTAAAGATAAGCAACAAGGCTTCTCCGGAACAAACATGATTTTAAAGTCATTTAAACATTTGAAAACTCTCCTTTTTGCACACTTAGGAAACATAGTAAAGAGCTTTTTTTTTGTGTTTGTGTACTATTTAATTTAATAAAGTGCACCGTTTTTTTTAGTGATCTTTGTTTTTGTTAGTTTATATTTTGAAAATTCTTCTAATTTTTATATGTTTAAATGTCATGCTTTCTTTTCTAACTGAATACTATTTCGTTATTTATCCTAATTGCTATTTTACTTTTAGGGGTAAGGAAGAAGCTCGATTTTTTAATCACGTCAAAGCGATGTATTTTTACTTCTTTCAGTTAACACAGAAAAGAATGAAAGTAGCGATTATTTCTCACAATTATTACCGACCCAGGCAACGCCGGGTATTTTTGCTAGTTCATTAAATATGGCGTTTGAGGCCAATCTAATTGTTAAAAAAAAGCAGTTATTTGTCTTAAGGGCTGTCCACAAATGCTGTCTCGCTTTTAGGGGGAGGAGGGTTCATAAAATCGCGAGTTTGTGACAAAGGGGATTGAGGTGGTAAAATGTGACATCATGCATTTTTTTATGAGAATAGGTTAAAAGAAAATAGCGTGACATGTGACATGGATGAAAAGTATGATGAAGTATGACACTTTGTGACAAAGAGGGAGAGGGTCAAAAAAGTTGAAAGAGCATCATTTATGGACAGCCCCTTATTATAAACATATAGAAAACAGAACGCGTTTTGCAGAAGAGTTGTAATTCACATCGATTTAATTTTCCTAAATTCTCTTGTGTATTGTTTATCTTGTTCTAAAGCAATATACTTATTAATGTTTCCGTTGGGAAACAAGCACTAATCTTTCAGTGTCCCTATAGCATTCTCTTTCCCAGCCTAATAAGCACTTGTTTAATTTTGGCATTTGGGTATAGAAATACATTGTAACCAAGCCCTGCGTATAAAGCGAAAACTTTGTATAGTTCAATTTCGGGAACATAAATCAATGTTTACTCGAAGTTGACGTGTTTGGAGAAATAATGATAAATTAATTTTCCTGGATGCAAGGAAATTTAAAATTAACATAAGGAAATGTTTAAAATAGCAAAACTTTATCTGAAGATCTTGGAAAACTATAGTTTATTAAATATTTTGAAGAGTTAAGAAAGGTATATTGTTACGTAAAATCCTCATATAAATAATAGCCGATGATCGAGTAACCCGCGTGTTTCAACAATGAAACTCGAGCCACGGCATGATGATTTAATGTTTTGGTAATGTTTAACGTGCAAGGAAAGGCTTTATTGTGACAAGGCTGAACTCGATCCGGTAATTTAACTCTTTTACTGGTAAGGCTGTGTCGTTTCAGGGGAATGAAGAAACGAAAAAATGATTAACAGTGAACGCTACCTACTGGAGTTGAAGGTTAGTCCACTGGAGTTAAGGTTACAATTTCAGCCACCAAAATATCACCAAACAGGTAATAGTTTTCGTTCAAATGTAGAAGCAGTTTTCACCCATCATTCCTTGACGGGCGATTTTCTAGTATTAATAATAAAAATTGCAGATGACTGTTGTTTTCTAAGCATTTTCTTACATCTTCGTTTGTGAAATAATCTCTTGCTTTTCTATTAATTTACAAATAAATATTCCATCCACTGAGAGACATTGACACCAAAAACTAATGACCACCAATGCACATGAGAGTTCATGTGTATACCAAATTTCGTTCGATTTCATGCAGTAGGTTTTGAGAAGTGAAAAAAAAAAATATTTGAATTTTGACATCTTGAATTCAAATTATGTTTTTCGCAATCACGAGTGTGTGTATGTAGGCGTGTGTGTTTGTGTGTGTGTGGGGGGGGCATGTGTGTTTGTGATTAGGGGTATGTGTGTTTGTGTGTGGGGAGTATGTGTGTAGGGGGTATGTGTGTTTGTGTGTAGGGGGAATGTGTATGTGTGTGTGGGGGGTTGGCATATGTGTTTGTGTCTGTTTGCAGGAATGAATGTGTGCGTAGTTGTGTGCATGTGTGTGTATGTTTTTGTGTGTGTGTGTGTGTAATTGTCTGTATTTATGCGTGTGTGTATGTGTAGGTGTCTGTATGCATGCGTGTGTGTATGTGTAGGTGTCTCTATGTATGGGTGTGTGTATGTGTATGTGTGTATGTGTTTGTGTGTGTGTGTATGTGTGCGCGTGTATGTGTGTAGTTGTGTATGTATGCGTGTGTGTATGTGTAGGTGTCTGTATGTATGCGTGTGTGTATGTGTAGGTGTCTCTATGTATGGGTGTGTGTATGTGTATGTGTGTATGTGGTGGTGTGTGTGTGTGTGTGTGTATGTGTGCGTGTGTGCGTGTGTGTAGTTGTGTATGTATGCGCCTGTGTGTAGGACATGGATGCAACCTGGAGACGGCTTTGGCTATAGGAGCAGCATCGTGAGGAGCCGGTCGACGGTGTTGGTGCGGAGGTTGGCGGTGGGAAAATAAAATGATAGGACGTCAAAAACAGTCAAATGACAGCAATGAGCAATCGTGATTGCTCAGAAAAAAAAACGGTACGCACATAGAGGTAGGCACACACACAGACATTTCCCAAATTTGGTCATCATAGATTCAGCATACTTACAAAAGTGTAAATCCATCAGAATTCAAAAACCTTCATGATTTCAGTATTTTCCTCTCAAAAATAAAAAATACAGAAGAAAAGAGAAATATGTTAGTTGCTGCCAAAACACAAATAAAAATAGATTGAAATGAACAAAACACTAGAATTAATTTTTTTGTTTTCCCATCTCATTCATATAGAACCGTCTTTACTGGCTACTTGCCAATTCTACGGCAAACGTGGTCAGACTAATTTTATTCAGTAACCCACGACGCAACAAGGATGGGGGTTATAAGTTTGGCGAATATGGTGTGTTGGTATATTTTCCCTAAACGAATGAGCAGATTTCAAAATATTTTTTTGTTCAATAGAAGACTTGATCGAGAGTGTTCTTATCTTAGTCTCGTCCTTGTACAGCTTTAGTTACAAATAATATTAAATGAAATCCTGAAAAATAAGCATTTTTCGAAATTTTGGTAGTGAAAACATGTTTGCTCTTTACACTAATCGATGAAATGAACATTTCTGCGTCTGATGGAATATTTTCGGATCTTCCAAGTTGTACAGAACTTGAATAATAACCTATTTTACCTTATATTAAATGAGCGGGAATAAAGGCTAATCTAAGCCTTTATTCCCGTGATTGGTAACGCTGTCAGTAGGCCATAGATGTAGTTCAAATACATTAGTTAATATTACATCTATGTTGTTAGCCGGCAAGAAAAGAAAGCTTAATGATTTACATTTTTTACATGTTGCCATTTTCTATTTGTTAACAAATAAAATACTCGTAATTTATTTTTAAAAAGATTTTCAATTTTCACTCTTGATACTGCTTCTGCGAGTGCCAAATTTTTCTAGTTGTGATAATTTTCCCTTTTCCATGTTTCCCATGTCTTCTAAATTGTTTTTAAATGCATTTAAATTTTATAAGTGTTCTGACCCGCAAACATAAGGTCGGCAATCAGCGTCGTTTTTTAAAATTTTCTCTATATATTAAAAAAACCGTAACGTCAAAGAAATTATGAAAATAAGTCTGCGGCGGGTCTGCGTCCAGGAGACCTCATAGCACTTACAACTTTGAAATGTGGTAAAAAATTACTTCGAGTCCAGGGGGCTCGCGCCTGAGTTTTTTTTATTTTAAAATTCGAATTACTTCTTTTATAATTAGTTTTTTAAGCTAAAATTTCACATAAATTGACTATTAAAGGAATAAAAGATTTCCCACACCCCTCAGCATTCTATGTCGTTGAAAAGGTTTTTTTTTCTGCATCAAATAAAGCTTGTTCCATCTTTCACAATGAATAAGAACAATATATAAAAGGGTTTCTATTTTAACGGAAAATCTTAGACTTAACTCAGTTCAAGCCCTTTGCAAAAGAGCTAAATATATTACTAGAGACCATGAATTTGAAGCGACTTTTCAAACGTACGATTGTTCAGCGTCAGAGGGCAGGGCATTTTAATGAAATATATTTCATCACTTTAATTGAATTGATTGTAGCCAGCGCTGTAAATCATAAAATGATCATAAACAGTATTGAAAACACAATCACTCGTGACAATATGTCAACAAATTAGCAACTCAAAGTAAACTTCTAAATAGTTCAATATTTTTTCACAATCAATCATGCTTAAATAGGCACTTTTTCATACCAAAGTATCTAAACCATAGCTTTCTAGATTTGGTGTAAACTGTTTTCAATATTTTGTACCAGATAATTGAAGCTGCTGTCTTCCAATAAAATGCAACCTACTCAATGGCCAAGATTTAATCCTGTTTCTCAACAAAATACTTATGCAGCGAAAATTACAGATTTCATTTTGAAGTATTCGGGTATGACTTTAAGAAAAGATAGTTTTTCAAAGATTCTATACTTTTATGAAAAATGGTGGATTTCATCTGGAGGTCGATCTAACGAATTTGGGCGGCGAACTTTGCACTATATAGCTGAACAGGCTTACTTGTCGAAGTTTAATGAGAGTGAGTACGTAGCTAAACTCATCGCTTACATCTACCAAGCTGATAACCATTTAGGATATTTTTTGAATCCAGAAGACGCAGCTTATCCAGCTTCGTTGCGGATGAATCAAGAAGTCCCGTTTGCAGAGTTCTTTCTCAGCCATGCTTACAAGCAACGACTTTTGATAAACCACCACAGAATCCTTGAACTTGAGGTTTTCCACAGAAATATGTGGCTGCATCCAAGTGAACTTGCTATCGTCATCGAATCACCTGAGTTACTCCATCTGTTTCTGCGATTTGGTGCCCTGCTGACAGAAGAAACTCCTCTTCGAAGATTGTGCAGATACATAATTTTCGGAGATAGATTTGGTGTTACTGTTTGTGTGATCAGATCCATTCTTTCGTTGATTCCAAAAGCCCCAGAGGAGTTGATCCCGGCCACCAGCAATTGGCTCTTCGCTAACCATGAATCATTAATAATTTGTGGGAGGCTATTGTTGCGAATAATCCCCCAGTTTCAGCCCAATGTTCTTGAACACTTAGGCTATTGTAACGCTTCCAACTTTAAAATCTTTCAATGGGTGGCCGAAAATCTTTTACCAGAACTTGGAAATCGGGCTTTTAAACCGATGTCGTTAAAACATGCTTGCAGATTGACAATAAGAAGATCTCTACAAAGAAACTGGCAACTTCCGTACGGAATAGATGGTTTAGGATTACCAAATAGCTTAAAAATGTATCTAGAGTTGTGTGACGATTAAAGTACATTTTTTCCATTACATACAAGTTCACAAATTCTCTTTCTTTTAATTTCTCCGAACATTTGTACTAAAGCATGGCAATGATTAACAGGAAATAATAGGTAAAACAGAACAATGCAAAATAAAGAAAAAAGGTTATTGGAATTAAAAAATAAATAAATAAAGCTGGTGCATATAATGTGACTTTGCGACTTGAAACATTTCTCGATTTAAAAGAAGTGTACTTTTATCTTATAGGTGCGTCACGGCTCATTTTAATCTTGGCGATTTCTTTTTACTCTCTTTTAATATTCTTTTTTTTTTTTGAAAAACAAGCTGATAAACCATAGATTTATAATATACAGTCAACTCTCGATAACTCGAAGTCCCACTGGAGCGGCTAAAACGTTCGAGTTATGGGAAGTTTCCACAAGTCTCAAGGGTTTGAGATCAGATAAAAACTTCGAGGTAACGGAATATTCAAGGTATAAGCTTCAAGTTATCGAGATTCGACTGCATTCTAATTATTTGTCCATGTGTTAAACAAGGGTACTTTCCCGTTAAAGGTATGCACTTGGCGATTTTTTAAAATCTATTTCTGAGGATTTTATTTTTTTGTCGCTATTACAAACTAAAAATTCATAGTTGGCCAAATTTAACAGCTAGCTTCAATTTCAAAATTCTGGGATTGCCATCCACTTGCAGCTATCGCCTTTCACTTTAAGAAATTTTCTAGTGTCACCTAAAAAGAAAACAAGTTGCCAATCCGCGTAACGTATCTTTAAAGGAAAGTACCGAAAGCAAAAACTAAAAATTCCATTTAAATAAAAAATGCTGTGCAAAGTAATTAAATTAAAATATTAAAAGTTTTTTTAAAAAAAAATCTGCTAAATAAGAAAACAACTCAGTAAATAACATGAAGAAAAGTCCAGCGAAAAGAAATAAAATTGTACAAATCAACTTCAAATGCTCCGTTAACATATATATATATAAAAAAAAAAACAGCTAAATAAATGTATCGAGTCAAAAACATGGCGGTGATTTAAATGCTTGTTTTAATTTTCTCCAAGGCAGAAAGTAAAGAAGTCGCCAAGTAAAGTGACGTTCCAATAACGGGGAAAAAAAACAAAAACACAATAGGTTTATTTATTTAGCTTTTTAACATGGCATCCAACCATCCCTATATAAGTTGCCATCGAAATACTACTAACTACTATTAGACTACTATTAAATATGCGGAAGTTTGTCTGTATGGATGTATGGATGTTTGTTACTCTTTCACGCAAAAACTACTAAATGGATTTTGATGAAACTTTACAATAATATAGTTTATGTATCAAAATAACACATAGGGTAGTTTTCACCCCGTTATGGGGGCAAAACCCCCTAGGGGGTGATAAAAACCCAATTTTCGTATAAATTCTCTAATATGAGGATGAAAAAATACTTGCATATACGTATTAACATTATATGTTACGAGTTATGAGCTTTTTAGTTCCATGTTCGAAGGCTTTCCTCAACACGACATAGTATTTAGGGTATCATCTCAACTCCCTGCCGATAGCGACATTTGTTGTATTGTTGACTATTTTTGCTTTTCGTCTGGCTGTTCAAGGCTTTTCTCAAGTTAAATTTTAAAGTAAGATTTTTCGCACATGATAAGCAAATAATACATATATTGGGCTGATTATTTTCCAGTTTTACGCACCTTTAAGACAATTAACTTTTTTTTTTAATTTATATGAAATGAGAAGTTTTTTGTACTATTGTTCGCATTTAAATGAAAACTTAAAAAAAAAAAAAAAAAACTCTTGTGCTTACTCTGATTTTAATGGTATTTTTACTCTGAACTTTTTTGGTATTTTAATCAGGACTGTTTACGTTGTTAAGAAACAGTTGATTTCCTTCATGTGGGGGATTTTAAAAGTTTGATGTTCTCAATCTAAAGGAACATTATTAGAATCTGGATTTGTAGTGACTGATTATTTTGGAGACGATTTCTCCGGTAAGAAGCTATACAATAATTTAGATAGCAAGTGTAGCGATGGACACCATTTGACAGGGATGGGGATTATAAGGGAAATGGTTAACTTTATTTAAGAATTGTTGACCTCACTCGAATTGGAATTTTTGAGAATTATCCAAACTAACTTCTTTACAACTCCTGAACGTTTTCCTGATTTATGTTGTGTGATTTTTTGGGTATCTTCCCAGTTTCGCCGACAAGTTCATTTACCCCCCCCCCCCCTTCCCCCAATTTTCAGTTTTCATCATATCTTTTGATATATTAAAGGGGAGAGGGCATTTTAAATGTCGGCGAAACTGGGGAGAAACCATTTTTTTGGTAACTGACCTCTCCCTGTGGTGACCATTAACTTGAATTGATTGAAAAAAACTACATCAACGTGAGCGAAGCCGCGGGTAAAAGCTAGTTTTGTTAATAAATGTTCGTCAAGGAATTGTATTAAGATGAAAGGATAAAATTTAGTAGTGGCGAGAAGGAACTTTTAAGTGTAAACCACAAAAGCTAACAAAAGTCCGGATAAGAGTAACACTTTTCCGCTATGGCTATTTCACGCCTCGCTTTCAAAATCTTTCGCCAAACTGGTCTAAACAACAAATCGCTTCTTTGTTCGTCAAATGTTTGCCAAAATCGATTGTTAAAATTAAAAATTAAACATTTAGTTTTTAAATAAAGCATACAATTAAATTAGAGCCAACCCGTTATATTCGCAACTCCAACAAACTAGGGGCACTGCAGTCATCGTCTAATGGCGGATGAAAAATGTAAAACAAACGCATGCCGTAGCGTATAAAATGCTAATAAGCCTAGTAATTTTTGTTTGAATGAATGTTTTTCTTCTTTTATTCTTTTGAAATTAATTTTTTAAGTCTTGTGGATATTCTGACCCACGTAGAAAGAAATAAGAATTCAAGAAGCATTACTAAACGTCAGAAATTAATGCAAATTATGTAGTTCGTAGTTCTAAGCAGCCATTTCCACGATGTTGAATTTGATATTTATCAATTCTTGATGGAATTACATTTTCATTGTGGTCATAAAACTGACAAGAATAAAATTTAATGCTAGATAAATTAATTATATGACATTATGATTGATTATTAAAAGAGGAAGATGATATTTCTTTGTCATGTTTGGCTAGCGCTATTTGTTTTACATTAGTAGCTGAGGTATTTCTCAAATTGCCGAATCGGTTAATTTTAATTTTTTCTATTTCGTATATTTCTAATTTCTGAATAATAATTTAATTCTGTCATTCTAGGCAAATCATCAATAAAATTTTCACGGATATATGGTGGTAGATTCCTTTTTAATTGAGCTTCCATTGTTTCTTTAAACTTATCGAATTCTGTAATCTTTCTACCATTTTAATACACTCATGATAAAAAAATGCAAATGGTGTAACTGACATGCGAAATCTCGCCAAGGGTTCTTTCGTCGCACAATACTAAAACCATAACCCTAAACAAATTTTTGGTGACACTCTTCAGCTGTTAACGTAAGCAATAAAGTAAAGTTGGCGCACTATTTTGGTGATGAAAATTCTCAGGTTTTGTTTTTGCAAATTCTAAACATTCTTTATCGGTTAAACATTTTTCATTTCGTTCTACAATAATATATTGAATAAAATACTTTGCATACTGTCCATTCCATCTAAATGCTGCAGTAAAATAAGGTTAGTTAAATTAATTATCTTTTAACTAGGTGGAGATGAAAATTCTAATTCTACTGCTAATGTTATTAAATCTTTCTTTCGAGCTTAGATACATAAAAAAGCCAATTATTCTTACAAATTCACACAAAACAATAAAGAAAAAAAAACCTGGTATAACGTTATCCTCTTTCAAAAAAAAAAAAAAAGAAAAAGAAAAACTTCGAACAGACGAATATATTCGTTGTGAATTACTTGCAAATACGAAGTTTGTCAATTCAGTGTTTTCGTGTGTTTAAGGTTTCGCCATTTGCGACAAGCAACTCGATTTTTAGAGGGAAATAATGAAAACTAACATTATTTTGAGAAGCTCGAGAATACAATTACGGAAACAACAATTTCTGTTGCTGAAAGCAATCTAAGACATATCGAATGCATTAATAAATACTTATAACAAATCGCCTATGTTTACCAACAGCCACACGTGGAACGGAATGTTTTACCTTTTTCTTTAATTTTGTAAATCACCACAAGGTAGCGTGTTCGAGCACTGGAGTTGCGAATAGCCGTTATATATAGGGGCCCTTAATAAATAAGACCATAGAGTAAAGGAATTACAAATTCAAAAAACTACAATGTAAATTTCTTTACTCTATGAATAAAACTAAGTTGCATTAATAAAAAAATAAAGTTTCCATCAAATAAATGAACTGCGATTAATTATATAAACTTCGGAGGTTTCACTTCTATGTAATAAATGTTGAATCTGTTTTAGCCCTGATGTGATTTTGATTCTTTATCTCTGTTTTATTTTCATTCTAAAGTAATTTTTTTAGACTACTTTTGGTTAACTATTTGATCTATTTTAGCCTTTTAACTTCAGCAACACATTCACAAGCCGAATGACCTTAGAGTAAGTACATAAAAATTTGCGGTCGGGGGGGGGGGGCACTTCTGTTGACTGTTGAAGTTTTTATCCGTGATTAGTAAAATAACCGATTTGCCAGAATTAGAAAAAAAGTGCGGTTAATATTTGATTTTAGCGACATTTCTTACTACCTGTATTGTTGATATTTTTTTGCAAATAATACCTTCTTTAACACCTTAAACCTTTCTTTAACACCTTGAAAAGTAGTCGAAACATCATTGATGTGTCTAATAATCGAATAATGTCAAAATTTTCGTTTTTTTTTTTTTCTTTTTTTCAAACCGTATTTGCTTATATCATATATTTTGCTGCTAAAACGTAATCATGAAATGATAACAAAATTTCGAAAAATATCTTTCACAATGTGCTGACAATTAGCCATAAAAAAATTCATAAATAATTACTCTGATTCAAATTGAGAATTCCTGAAAGTATCTAATGTGTAAAGCGTTTGCGTTTTCAAACAACAGCAACAAAATAACAATAATTTTCATATTGATTTAAATCACGTTGTACTTTTCAGATTAGCTTGAGTTTTTGATCTATTACAAGCATTTTTAAACGATAAACAAATATAAAGTGCATGAGTAACGGACTCGTCAGTATACAACCTTACATTAGCTTGTACAAACTATAAAAGAAAAACTAAATAATTTATAAATAATAAAAACGTTTTAAAGATGCATTGGAGGTTTCGTTCTTGGGACAAAAAAAAGTGACATGGTCTTGACAAAAAATAAATAAATAAATAAACAAATAAATAAATAAAAATCCTTTTTATTTACAACGTGGACCCAAAAAAACTACATAAAAGTACAGAGCTTAATGGGTTCGTTTCCAAAATTTTAAAAGTATTTTTTTCTGAAAGAGCATATTTAAAAACATAGGATCTGAACATTTTTTAAATAATTTGTTTAAGTTTAATATTTTTAAAAAAAATACTTAAATCGTTGCGCTTTTATTGTTTACATTTCTTGCCGAAGACATCACAAGTGATGAAATGCTATTCTGTGTTGCCATTCACGGTGCAAAACATTTAATTCGCATCTTTACTCAAGTGTATTGGCAACGATATGGTTGGTAGCAAGCGTAGAGCGCAATTTTAATTCACTGCTTGATTATCATAACATGGAAACGTAGTAGAAAGATGCGGCAAAGTGCATCATTTGTGACGTCATAAAGACCACGCCTTATTTGAAAAATCGGACATTAAAAAAATAAATTAAAAAAAAAAAACTGTTGGGAAAATGAAAGTATTTTCTGGGTCCATGTTATTTTTATTTATTTATTTATTAAATTTTTTTTTTTTTTTTTTTTTTTTTTGCTCATTCAATCCATTTCAATGACTAAAAGTAGTATTTTTGACTGAAGGAAACCTCCCCATTGTTGATGTATCATCAAAGGATTAGGAAAAAGTAGCAACAAAATAAAAAGTAGAAGTAATTAAAAGCGCATTTTTGACTGTTAAAGAAATGCAGACGATAAGTAACAAATTATATTACAGTATGAAATAAAATCTACAACAGGAGCGGCGTGAAAACAACCATGCGTTCCATTCAAAAATTAAGCGGCTTAACTTAACAATACTTTGTTTAAGTTATTTACAACTTTAAATGTTTTGTCTTCTTAATTTGCATAATGATCCATTTACTTGCTTTTCTGAAATTCGTTCCCTTTAATTATCAGTTTGAACTAAAACCATAGCTTCAAATTTCTTTTAACTACTATTTTACTAAACATTGTTAAGAATGCAGAGTTAGTGACAATTCGTGTAATGTGTTGTTTGATTACTGTTATAAGATCACATTATCTGCTTTAAAATGCAAAAAGTCAAGTGTAGTCAATTATTGAAACGAAGAGCTTAATCTCTTTATTTATAAAATGATAATGAATACTTTAGTTTGCTTTCAGTTTAATTGAATAATCTAATTGGACAGTAAAAATAAATGCTTTTCAATTTACAAACAGTCGTATTCTTCCGAAAAGAGTAATAACGAGAACTTTAATAGGTTTTTGTTTAAAATATTTTTGAAAAGTTTTTTATACCCTCAATTTAAAGAAGCAAATTTATTACGAAATTAGTTTTATTTCGAATGCTATTTCTTCTATAAAATAAGAATCTTTTTAAAGTTCAAGAAGCGCGTTTTAATTAATGGTTATGTCAGTTCTTCACGTAAGTACCTTTATTTATATTTTGTCTTAACATTTAATGTTAGCGCTACAATGAGTTCATTGTGTTAGTTTTGCTAGAAAATTATAGTTTTAATGTGCCTAACCCATTTTTATGGTATAATTTATTCATTACAAATTCATTCGGGTAAAATAACTTTTTATTTCTTCAGATAAGAAATACTTGTTAAACTTCTGTACTATTAGTCTGTGATGTAGCTGTTTATATTATTGTTAATATGAGTAATGTAAATAACGAGCTGATGTGTGAGCCAATAATGCCAAATCGAAACCATATTGGAAATATAAAAAAAAAAAATCCGATTTTTCGCCAAATTGGCGACAAAACTTGGCAACCAAAAGCTTGGCAACATATCGCCAAGTATTTGCTAAACTATAACATCACTTGAGTTTTCATTGTAACTAACGCTGGTTTTCCCGAAAAAGGTGTAAAAGACCCCTTTGAAACATCCGAATTCAATCAAAAAGGGAGGTGCATAACTAGACTCCACTAGGAGTCTACATACCAAATTTAACCTTTCTATGGCATACCGTTTTTCATTTATGCGAGATATGTTCATACGCTCATACATACTACGTAGGGGAGACTGTTGTACCTTGATGTACCTTGCGCCATGCATTTTACTAAGCTAGCGCTTTTACCTAGAGAGGAATCACGGTACTATGTCAACCATGACAGTCTCTCCACCTGCCAGAGTGAGTTGTAGGTTGAAACTAAAGCATTTATGTGGACAGTGATGGTTTTGTGATTTGTGCAAACAAAAGTAAATAATTTCTAGTGTTAATTAAATGAAATTGGACTTTTAAAGACTAGTGTTACCCAACTGATTAACCATTATATCTATTGCCTATCTCTCGGTAAGTGTATTCAACATTTAGTCTTTACTTTTTACGTAGCTGTTAGGTTAGGGCAGCCATTTTTGTATAAACATGCACCCTCATGTACCTTGAAACCTAGCTCCATCTTGTACTTTGAACCACTGGATCAAGATACAAAAGTCTTTAAGAGAGGCCGAAAAAGTATTCAAAGTGAGCAGGTCAACCATTACTAGGCATTTAAGAAAGTTGAATGAAATTGGGTCCAATAAACTTGAATACAACGTAAATTATGCAGCTAAGCATGTGCAAGAGGTCTGTCTCAAGGTACACGAGCATCATGCACCATGGACCTAAATTACATAAAATTTGAAAAATAAACAAATATCCAAAAAAAATTTTTATAATCCGAAATATTTTTTACTTATGCAAAAAGGCTTGAAATAAAGTTTTAATAACTAAAAACCATAAAAATCACACATTCTTTTTTTGAAAACCAAAAAGTTTTAGAAGTGGTCCAAAGTACAATAGTCTCCCCTACATACAGACGTCAAGAGAAAACTCGTGGTAATTAGCTGTGGGATGGTCAAATAGATATTTCGGGCGTTCATGTGTGTACATATGCAGGTCGGGCGCAAAACGTACGGTCGGACACAAAAACAACTCAACATTCATTCGGGGGTGAGCAAAATGGAAATTTATGCTGATATTTGAGTGAAATTTTTTTTCGCTAATACAATACTTCCTTTGCTATGTAAAAGGAAGAAAAAATAAATCATGCATTTGAATTTTCCTTACTTGAAACAGATGTTAAATATGAAAATCATTTGCCTTTAGTTAAATTTCTTTAATAATACGAGTTCAAATAAAAATCACAGCACAAAAAAACTACAACTGAATTTTTATAAATAATTTAATTGATTTTATGAACATATTTGCTGATTAAATTAAATAATACAAAGAAATATACACATTGCAGACGATAATAAATTGATAAATACTAAATGTAAAACCCGACAATTGAAGAGTGACAAAAAAGGAGTTCGAAAAGAAGTTTCCAAAAGACCTTGAACAAGCGGACCCTTCAAAAAATAACGTACCTACTGAAAAAACGTTCCTCAACAAAGATTTTATAACTCAAATTGTAAGTTACATTTTTATAATTTTCAGACCTGCTTGTAATATACTAATTATTGAACTACTAGAAAGTCGCTTGTCAAGGTATGACGGGTGAAAATTGCTTCTACTCTTCTACATTTTAACGAAGCCATTGCCTATTTGGTGATATTTTGATAGTTGGAATTGTAACCCTAACTCCAGTGGATTAACTCTAAACTCCAGTAGGTAGCGTTCATTGTTGAATATTTTTTCGTTTCTTTATTCCCCTGAAATGACACAGCCTTACCAGTAAAACAGTTAAGTTACCGGATCGAGTGCAGCCTCGTCACAATAAAGCATTTCCCTGCATGTCAAACATTACTAAAACATATTCGCAACTCCAGAGCTCGAATACGCTGCCTTGGGGTGATTAACAATACTAAAGAAAAAGGTAAAACATTCCATTCCACGTGCTTTCTTTGGGGTAAACTACAGGATTCAGACAGTTTTTGAGAAAATGTAATTTCAGAAGAATGGAAAGGAAAGCTTCCCACAAACACGATGAAAAATGACTGTCATTCACTAAGCGCCAAAGCAAGTTATAAGTTACGGCATTTGTTTGTTTTACCTTTTTCATTCGCCATTAGAAAGTGACTGCAGCGCCCCCTATAGTTTATTTGAGTTGCGAATTTTCTAATTATCATGCCTTGGCGCGAATTTCATTGCTGAAACACGCGGGCAACTTGATCATCGGCTATTATTTATATGAGGATTTTGTCGTTTACTTTGCTTACTTCAAAACTTTTTGACAATAAGGTTATTAACTTCCATTACATAGCTATTGATTAGTAATTATTACGTTTTAAGACAAATGTTGTCAATTTGGAAAGGTAAAGAAAATTTCGCCCCCTAATCAAATACCCCGCTTAATCGAGTGATATTTCTTGGAACCTGCGGTATTCGTTTAAGAAAGGCTGACAGCAGTTAAGTGAGCTTTATTACCCTACTTTCCCCCAGTTTCGTCTACTCTGAACAGTTTAACTATAATGTAACATTTTAATTGTTTTTGAATACAAATTGACGAATTTTCGATTTTTTTAAAATTCTTCTACGCATTTAAGAGGGGAAACCAGTTTAGACGGTTCAAAAAATCATTTTTTTATGTCATAAAATGTTAGTAGAACTATTCAAGAATGTGTTGCCAAAACTTCAGTTCATACTTCTGTATAGTTTCAATGCCATAAGCATTTAAAAAACTGAAGATTCGAAAATGTTCACAGCAGTTTTTTGAGCAATCACGATTGTTAATTGTTTTCATTTGACCGTCCTTGATGTTTGGTTCCTTTTTCAACCCCACCGTCCTCTGCAGACGCGACTCCTCCCGGTAGCCGCTGCTCCTGGACGGTGGCGTCCATATCCTATACACACGCACGCTCATACACAATCACACACATACACACGCCAACGTGCATACACACACGTCTACGCACACACACACACAAGCCTACACATACACAACTATACACACGTAACCGCCCAAGAGGAAGGACAGGAACCGTTTCTAGAAACAAGTGAGTGAGGTAGTAATCAATGAGTAGGGTCCTGTCGCAACTCGTGATTGCAAAACACATAATTTGAATTCAAAATTCAAATTAATTTTGAAAATTTGAAAGTTTTTTTTTTTTTTTTCAATCGCGTTTTTCTCGAACAACTTTTTTTCAATCGGTGCGCTAGCACAAAATGTTATAGGCCAAACGTTCCTAAATTTTGTGTGAATGTTCTTTATTTGATTACACTCTGCATGAACCTAATTCTGAGATGATATTATGATTTAAAATATTTTTTAATGCGAAAAGTTGAACAAAAATGGTAGAAAAACGTTCATTTTGTGATCAAACACCACAAAATCATGAAATGTATTTTTTTTTAACCAGTATTTGGTTCATATTCTGAGGAAATATGTTGTTAACGATGAAAAACAATTGTAATGATTACAAATAAAAATTGCGTCTTCCGGAATGCACACCAGCAACAAGCTCTGATGGCGACCATCCATGGACATCAGCTTCTAACTCTTCTATTTCTGGCAGAAATTACTTGAAAAAATTAAATTGTACTTCAAAATATGAATAAAATATCCTTCAAGTTTGAACAAATTATTGTATTGTTAATGTAGTTTGTAAAGTGTAAAGTACAGTGTATTAATAAATAGTCCGTTCCAAAACACTAGATCGAACAAAAATTAGTACAATTAACAACAGAATGGTTATTCGAAAGTAAATCATTACTCACATTCCTTTGTGCGAAAATAACATTTGCTGCTTTTGTTCAACAGCTAATAATTTACGATTATGAAACTAATTCCTTTTTAGGAAGTCCTCGTTCTGGAAATAACAGCAGAAGATGACTTTTCTTCACTAATGTATCTCTCATTTCCTTCTATTGTTTTCAAATGTACTTTCCACTTTTACTTCACACATGCATCTAAGTCGTGAAATAAGAGCAATAATTTCAGAATTTCTGTTCTGAATAATTACTGCTGCATGATTTTATGGGTTGTTACTATAGAAATAGAATGCTTTTAACAGTTTCAAATAATTGCTTTTTTTTTAAGTGTAGAATCTGGGATAACTTTTGTGCTCGCTATGCTGCATTGAAATTTTTTTATTACTTATAAAGGCGTTTCTTTGTTTCTACTTCGTATTCGTTCTGTTTTAATGATCGCAAACTTGAAACTAATTATGAGTTTCACTATTCTGCTCTAAATAAATAGCTTTTATAAAGTTTTGCTAAGTTTATAAAGTTTTGTTAAAATTCATTAAAAAAAAACGACTTTCAGATTTAAACCTCATTTTTTTCTTCATTTTGATCTTAATATATTTTTTTTTCTTCACAATGTTAACATACTTAAATATGTGCACGTTTGGTGGTTTTGAGATTTAGCCATAGAGTAAAGAAATTACATAAAGATGCCCCGCTATACTAAGAAATTGAAGCTGGAAGTTGCACCGCTGTATCCCAAGATCCTTAGTATCTTGAGATACATCTTGATTTAAAACATTCTATTACTGAATCTCAATTGGTTGGTAATATTAAACTTAGACATCGTTGCAAGTTTATGAAGCACGTTTTCGAAATTGCATGAAAACAGGAATTAAAATGCAAACCAATCCGCCAGCTACTTTATACGGTCCCTTTGCGAGATTGGTAAAAACTATTCTCGCGAAGCGATCATGTTATCGTAACCCCGCTCATCATTGCACTGCTGTATCCCACAATTCCGGGTTCGATTTCATCTCCTTTTTACCATAGACGGGGCCTCTCTATGTATATTTCTTTACTCTGTAGATTTGGCCGATATTCAACTTTATACGAGGCACTTTGCACGGCCAAAATTTATCTTCCGGGGGTTGAGGATTGGGCAATAACAGTCTTTATATGGGATATAAACCGTCATGCGTTTCAGAGCTATAGCAAGACATTTAATCCCAGGAATAACAGTAATATATCCTTCTGTTGCTTTGTGGCGGAGATTATAGTAAAACAATGTATCGTCGTCGTTTCAGAGCAACAATAGGCAACAATTCAACCTCAGGAATAACAGTAATAAATCCTACTATTGCTTTGTGACGATGACGTGTTAAAATCAAAGGTTGAGGGTTAGATCCTAACCCCCTCCCCTTCTGTAGTGTCGCTGGAACCATTTTCTTCCGCGGACGCCCTTTCCATTTTTCGATAATAGCGCCATCAATCAACATTTTAAGAATGGAGGGGGGAATATAGATCTAAAGTAGTATTTTTAATGATTTTTTTTATGAGTGCAAGACTATAATAAGCACCTAGAACATTTAAACTCAACGTGAATAATAACAATGTGTGCTACACAATCTGTTCAATATTTAGTACTAGTATTATGTATTTTATATTAAAATTTATCATAAGAATATTTTGATGAAGAAAAGTTATAGTTACACATTATACAATGTTCTACAAAATAAATTTTTAGCTCTTTCGTCTCACATACATTTTGTACTGGAATTGTTATTAAATTCACTATTAGTAAAAAAAATATATATATATATATATATATATATATATATATATATATATATATATATATATATATATATATATATATATATATATATATATATATATATATATATATATATATTTTTTTTTTTTTTTTTTTTTTTTTTTGTGCAAAGACAAATTTATTGAAAATTTGGAATTTAAACTGAATGTTTTTTCGATTTTTTTTGTATATGCTGCAATACTAATTAAAAATAAAAACACGCCATATATAGTGCGATTCTTTTACTATATTTTACACTCTTCATTCATAATAAAACAAGTAAAAAACAACTTCCCCTAAGATGTTTTTTACTTTCCTGGCGCAAATGAAATATGATCCCTGTGTAATGACCCTTGCTTAATTAATGAATGGCCTCTTACGAACTGAGTATTTAGGACTTTAGGAATAGATTTGGTGCACAGACAAAAATGTCTGGTTCGATGGAGTTTGTAATTCATTATATAACTTTCTAATAGCTTAAATTTGTTGTATCAAACACTTCTCATGAAGCTCTTTAATCATTCAAAAGGATTTTAGTGGAAACTATTTAATATTCATTTATATGCTTATCTGCATATTACAACAATTGCTTGGTTACTCAAATAATAAAGAATTATAAATACGTATACCTTAAAAAATAATTCATGTTCACTCCACTGAACTGCGTCAACAGCTGCCAATTAAAGCCTAATGCAGTGAAAACGTCATCATTGTTATTTTTTAGTTAGTCTATAAAATTTAATATTTTGAAAATATTTTTAAAATTTCGTAGAAGAACAATAGGAACTGCTTGCTCTTCATGGAAGTACCCTGATTTTGTTAACCAACAGAAGCTATGCTATAGGGAAATATTAAAAACAAACAATGTCAACAACATGTCAAAAATGCATACTGTTGTCAATTTAGATACATTTTGTTGCAGAAAATAAAAAATTAAATTTATTTCGCAAGTGTTATCGTACGTCACAAAAGTAAACGGGTCATTCTTCAAAAGGTGTATCTTTTCTGTCTCACGCCTTTTACAGAAAAAACTTTAAGGAACAATTCATTTAACAATGTTTTTTAATTTCATCAAAAATCTATCTATTTAAACCTGAAAACAATCTTTTAACAATAATTTTTATTTTAGTATATTTTTGGTTCACAACATATGAATTCTCACCTCCATGGCATGTCACACACCTGACGTGACTGCTTATGTTGCTTAATGACTTGTTTAATTAAAAGTATATGTTTATTTCTTTATTATTCCTTTCACAAGTGTCTCAAATACTAATTGTTTAAGTATATTTAATTTTTTAATGTTGTATTTTAGTTCGTTTTTTTAGGATAAGTAGTCATGTACACAAAAATGCTCACCTCCGTTACCCAAACTTAAAATGCCATTCCTCATTAACATGTGGCAGTAACGACATCAAATTTTATTTTCCATGATACAAGGGAGCTTCCTTGTTTATTTTCAGCCATAGTTGAAGTTGTGAGGTTTTTGTCGAAAAACAAGGAGATAGATTTTGCTGTAAAAACTTAGTGTGGTTATTTCGACTTCTCACATCCGTGAACTTAAATTTCAAGGATGTAAATTAATGTAAAAAAAGAAGAAAACATGTTTTTATATGCTTCAAACAAGTGCAGATTGTAGTAACAAAGAAAAAACATATTTCCCTGAAAAATGTAGCCATTAAGACTAAATTAATGGAAAATTCCTCACCTCCGTGACAGACCACATCAATGTCATTTTTTGTGAGGTGAAAATAATTGATGGAGGTTAAATACATCAATCTTAGGCATTCTACCACAATTATAAATTGGCTGTTTATTCTCAAATTTACTAAATACCATTTTTAACACACATTTGAACTAAAACGATAACTACTAATTAAGCCGTACTTCAATTAAGAACGTTTAATATTAAATTCCCACCAATCATTAAAACAGCTCATTGTTTGCACCAATTAACACTACTTTGATACTAAATTATTACTACTTTGATATTGGCCTCGATTTTTAAATATCATTTTTTTTTATTTCCGTGAACAAGGCATTTTTTAATCTTTTTTATTTATAAGTAAAATAATTGAAACTTAGCTGGACCATTGTTTATGAATACTTCTAGTAGGTAATACTTTCATGTAAGAATGAAAAAGAAAAAAGAAAACAAATAGTTCCGAAATTGAAAAATATTTGCGGTCAAAAGTTACGTTTTCTGGAAAATGATCCAAACACAAATAAAATCTGACCGCGAAGAGTTGACCCTTGGTTCCGCCTTGTTTTAGAATTGTCCATTTTCGCAAAGGGGCGTTAGGGAGAGAAAATTTGCAACGGAATTTGCAAGTGCGTCATTGGTTCTGGAGTTTGCATACGTCACCTTGGAATAGTTGAAATTAGCCTAAGAGCTAATTGGAAATTTGTGCGGTCAAGGCAAATGTCTTATTCTAACAGGTTAAATCCTACGTAAGTGGGTAGGTCTTAGTTTTACTTCTTTCAGCAATCATTGGTCAGAGATAACAACGCCTCCTATGATTAATTTCAATTGAAAATTGGCGACAGTAGGGTTGCAATTAAGAATGTAAAGCTTGTCATTTTACTTTTCCGCCAACTCAATGTAGCTATAGCTGCAACTTAAACCTTTCAGGTCTGAATAATCGCTTAACGAGAATATACTAGGAGTACATTTTTTTTCCATATCGCCAAACTGTTGCTTAAATCCAAAATATGGCACGTGTCTTTTCTTCCTTCTCTCCTATTTTAAGGTATGGACTGTTTTTTCAAATGATTCACAAGGGTCATTTGTCCGCGGTCGGACTATATCTAGTGAATAAAAAAAAGTTATAATTTATTAACATTATATTTACAATTATATCATATTACGAAAATTTATATTTACCGTATTTTTTTTATAGTTCTTTTAAAGTCCAAAATTTCAATCCAATGCATCTTAACAGTGGCATGGCATCCTAACTTATTATAAAACTTCCTAACTTGGACGTAAAAGCATCTTCTGAGATTGTAAATGAAGATATAAAAAATTAAAGTTAAAAAATAAACTACTTCTTTCCTGATTCCAACAAACGATATAATATTAATAAGCCTTTTATTTGTAAAGAAATTCAAAGTTTCAATAGCTCTTCAACCCGAATATCTTTTGAGCCATTTAACATCATGTCTTATGTCGACTTCTGTGAGGTAAATCCAGTCAAATTAAAAATCAATAAGAGTTTCTTGTTTTGTGCCAAGGCGTTTCAAGTTGAGAAGCAACGGAGATAGAGCTTAAGAAGTTGTTTCTTAATTAGATGTTTTTATTTTAAGTAGAAAAGGTTTTTATTAATGTTTTGAAAATTATTTGGACTCTAAATATTTAGCTCAAGCTAAATAATGCTTATTAATTGTAGTTTACTCGTAGCAACTATGTACAGTTTTTATTATTTTTATTATACTTAACGTGCTTTAATGTTTTGAATTATTCCATAAACTTTGCATTGGTTTTTATTCGGACGCATAAAAATTGGAATTAACTGGAAATCATTTAAGTAGTTGAATTGAAATGAGTGTATGTTTAGCAACGAAATGTTGAATGAATGCTTTTCGACATATTGGACGTCTATTTTTTCATCTATACGGAGCATTTAGCTTATTCTTAGCATTTAGCAATATTTGAGAGTCGATGGAAGTCCTACACTTTTGTGTAATTATTATGTCTGCTGGGTTACGACTTTTGCATTTAAAAATCTACAGATTATTTCTGTACCTCAGAGCCAGACTGACGTAAGTCCAGAAATTGTGATTTTCAGTTTATTACTGCAGTGTATGTAGAAGCCCATTTCGCATTGAGCCATGAGAACGTATTTCTAAAAAAAAGAGCTGATGTGTGCATCACATGACTTCCTTTTACTCCAGTTTAATGTCATTTCCCCATTATTGGCAATTTTAATGTGATTCAATTGTTTACTCTCTAAATATCACCAACAGTGGCAAAATTGAAACCAAATTTTTAAAAACAAATCACCAAACTTGTCGTCAAGATGGCAATAAAACTTGGCCACCAAAAGACTGGCGATGTATCGCCAAGTGTCCGACAAATTATAACACAACTTGAGTTTTCATCAAAATTAACAATGATTCCCCCCCCCCCAAAAAAGGGGAAAAAGACCCCCTTAGGAACGTCCGAATGCAACCAAAAAGGAAGGTACACAGCTAGACCCCACTAGAAGTCTACGTAACAAATTTCAACTTTTTAGGACATACCGTTTTTGAGTTATTCGAGATACATACGCAGATACACACATACGCACATACATACGTACATACGGACGTCACGAGAAAATTCGTTGTAATTAACTCGGTGTTCATCAAAATGGATATTTCGGGTGTTTGTACGTTCCTAGGCATATATCCACGCGTGGTCGGGTCGAAAAAAAAACTCAACATTCATTCGGGGGTAAAAAAAATGGAAATTAAGGCCGGTTTTTGAGTGAAATTTTTTTCGCTTATACAATACTTCATTTTTTGTAAAAGGAAGTAAAAAATCCTTTGTAATTATTAACCAGCGTTAAAATAGCGCACGTCCCATCTTTTGCACGCTTCAGACAACTGTTTTTTTTCTCTTTTGTAAAATCGCGATTATGTGACTTACGTTGTTATAGCTGTGAGATAGAGATTGAAGTGTTTTATTTATTTGTATGGAAAGTAGAAAGCAAAAAAAAAAAAAAAACGCAAATGTTACTGAAAATATGATTTATTACCAGGGGTTTGTAGTCGGAGGGAAATTGATTGAATCCTGACTCGTAGGATTTTAGAGCCTTGGACTCCGGCAACTTCACCCCAAGTTCAGTCTGACTCCAACTCTGACTCCGCAGTACTGGAATAATTGTGGATTAAGGAGGGAAAACGACAGAATCCGACTCTTGAAATTTAAAAACCTACAACTCCCGACTTAGACCCTAACTCTCTTTCCCCGAAATTAGTCAGACCCCGACTCCGCTGCCTTTAATATTTCAGACATATCTTTTCAGGAAAGTCAATACACACAGTCAATACTTGGGACAGTTTTGAATTTCTACTTTCATTACCATATAAGCCACGCGTTTTTACCCTGATGAAAATATTGCATTCTATGAAGTACCTTAGTATTTTATAACTGGACCGGTTATAATTGTGTAGATGTATCCTTTCAAAAAAAAAAAAAAAAAAACGTAGTTAGGGATCCTCCTTCCTAACTTGGGACACTAAACATTTTGATAATTTCATGTATGCAACTATATATTATAACTTAGGATACCTATTATCATTTTAAATAAGCTTATTTTACAACTAAAAAGGATAAAAATAACATCAGATAGAAATAATACATCCTTGTGGAGTTTTATAATTTGAGAATGTACACTTGCACCCAGGGGCGTAGCTAAGGGGGGGGTTTTGGGGACAAAACCCCCCCCGAAAAGTTAGTCTCAAGAAAAAAAGAGAAAAAGAAGAGAGAAGAGAAAGAAAAAAAAAGAAAAGGAAAAAATTCCAAGCGATTATATATATATATATATATATATATATATATATATATATATATTATATATATATAAGAAGTAACCCCCCCCGAAAGTCGGGTCTAGCTACGCCACTGCTTGCACCTAGGATATTGGCTGTCCCTTCAACCTTCATTATCATTTTGAAGGTTATATTTCTGCTACCCTCTACAATTGGAAACTTCAGTCTTTGGTAAGTCAAAATAGTTCCTCATGCAGTCGAGTTTCAGTTCTCACCGTTTTTCATTTCGATAGCATTCCTGATAAACCCCTTTTCACGTTCATTTTCATTCTTTCATTCTAGGACTATCATTTGTAATACTTTGGCAAAACTTTAACAGTTCATTGACACATTCCAATTTTTTACCAATTACAAAATTTTAATCCTGTGACATTATGGGGCATGTAGTATCATCAGATTAATCGTCATTTGTTTATTTATTTATTGCCACTGGCGTTCTGTCATTATTCTTCGAAGATACTTTTCCTGCGTTTATACCCAAACTTAGAACATCTTCCCATACTTGGAGCGTATTAGCAGTTTCTTAAATTTATGGATAAATAAATTAAACTAAATTAGTTAATTATAAATTAATATGCACAGATAGTGTACTGTTACATAGGTGAGATGAAGTGTGATAAGAATTAAAACTAATGCTGCTCAGTTAACGAAGATAAGCGAAGTTATTTCCAAGCTTAAAAAACGCACATATTGTTAGAAATATAAAAATAACTAAACTTAATCACAGAGCAGTGAAGGATGTTTTTTTAGAGGCATAGAACTTTAGGTTCAAATAAAACACCATTAAATGATATAAATCGCCATGAATTTGGCTTTATTCGAAAGATGATTCTTTGCCATTTTTATTTAAATGTGATTTCTGGTACATGGCCACTTCGGCTGGCTTGGAGAAAGTCTAATCGGGAAGTTCAATTTTCTATCACTTTTTGCAGCAATGGGGGCCGTATGTGAGTGAGATGTGGCAAATGTTCTTGTCCAAGGCGTCAATCGCCTGTGGCTTATCGGTGTAGACCTGAGACTTCACACAGCCCCACAAAAAATAGTACAGCGTAGTTAAATCGCATGATCTCGCAGGCCAATTCACGGGTCCATTAAGTGAAATTATTCGTTCACCGAACGTTTCTTTCAATAAATCAAATGTGACACGCGCTGTGTGGCGTGTTTCACCGTTCTGTTGTCTATTCATGATGAAATGGCAAACCAAACTAAACACAAAACAAGTGACAACTACCAAAATGGCCCACAGATCAAACAGTGTTCCTGACTTAAAGTTCTATACCTCTAAAAAACACACCCTTTAGTATCACATTTGAACTCACATAGCTTCAAAAAGCTATTCATTGTACCCGAAATTCTACAAATCATCCCAAGTAAAGGTATTGTCCTAAGTATGGAGCCTTGACTGTAACATAAAAATGTTAGAAATTTTTTAAATCCTTTAGAGTGCTGTTTTAAATTCAAATGCTGTTTCAATTTGATTCAACTCAAATTTCTTGTTTGAGGAACACTCGACATTATACCGGTGTTTCAAAAGCGAAGTAACAATTATACATGCAGAAATTAGCCAAAGAAGATTAAAGAGATACTTCTCAGTACAACACTGTGTAATACATCAAAAGTAGTTAGAGTCTCACTATTCGGTAGTCATTTTATCGCCTCTTAACACGCTACGTCTTTGATCATGAAATTGAGTGGAAACTTTTCAACAACAAAATAGCAAAAGATCACGAATTTTTAAGAAGATAACTAATTATTTTCACAAAAAAAAAAAAAAAAAAACCCCGAAAAAACAAATAACTTATATTCGAGCAGGTTTATAGTATGACTCTGAAAAGATAGGATCGAATCTGGAGGCCGTTTATTTCTTTATTTGGGTTTCAGTAAACAGAGGAAGTGTTATTTGCATAGATTTATGTTGTACTACCTGCGCAATACTATTACTACAGCTCAACTCAACTTAGTGCAAAATGATTTTATTTCTATAAGGAAAAAACACCATTCCTAGTAAGAGAGGAGTGTATGTATTTTTAGATTAAGTAATAAGTGTTCTATTAATTCAGTTTCACTCATTGAAAGTAAGACGAATTTTGTTGCTTACAGAACAACACAACTGCAAAATATTGAAAGTGGATGAAATGTCTACCATTGTTTAGAGCCAAAATGGCATGGTCTGAGGAATAATCAATCGTCAACGGAAAAGAATTCGCAGAAAAAATAAATTTGAAAAATGAAATGAAACAAGACAATAATAATCGCTATAAGCAAACCTCTTTCTTAAATAACAATGGCCACACATAGAAAAAAGCAACAAATGTAACTATGACAGCAGATGAAAACGATTTTTTAACTACAAAAATGAAGTGCATGTATCCTTTATCAGAACTGAGGCTTTTAAAACCGGCGTAATGATAGAGTTACCTTTCGACTGGCACTGCAAAGTTGAAGTTTGCCCAACTAATGTTTCATTTTGTTATTTTCAGATATTCTTCTATTGATAAACATTTGATGATATGGTTTAGAGTTCCTTGTTGGTTCATTTATTGTTTTGAACCCGTGCAATATGCATTTTTAATGTACAAGAATATTTTCGTACATTCAAATTTTTAAATTCTTTTTGCACGGAGCTGTAGAGTAAGATAATGTTCTGCCATATGGGCTTAAATTCGTATCAAGTAGTTTTGGGGAAAGTCGGAGAATGCCGCTCACTTACAGAAAAACGTGAATAACTTGTCAATTTTACACAAAAAATCAGTTTTTTACCGACGAAAAGCAACAAAGCCTCTAAAACAACTTGTAATCAGCTTATTCGCTTAAAAAAGCAAAAATAATTTTAAATCGTTTAATTTTACAACACCATCGATTGAGCAGTAATACCCGACAGATTAGGTAATTCCTCTTAAACTTTAGATACAGCATTTAAGTACGGCAAAATCACGCATATAGTTGTGTGGGATGTTCACACCCCCTAAGTATGTGTTCGACCAGTCATGAAGCCTTATGAAACCATTTTCCACATATAGTGAAACCACATATTGAGTGCAGCAAAATTACGTTTCGTTATCCATCCCAAAATCACCGCAAAACATTAGACTTTTTTTCTACATATCGTATTTAATAGGAAGCAAAATATAAGGGTCATCATTACTATTATCACACAGCTGCGATTCACCAATGTGAGCTGGTTTTAATTGAGCCTGTGTCATGTACACCATCTTTCGTCATTACCCTTCATCACCGTGTTGGACTGACTACGATTGTGTTGAATGCACTACAATTGGGTTAAAAAGCTTTATAATAATTCATAAAATCATGAACGATCAACTTGACGTACTTATTTAATAGCCGTGTGATAAATAAATTAACATTTTAAAATAAGAATGTACCATCTAGAGGTGCGACATCGATGGCAAAACATCGATATTTTAAAACATCGATGTTAGAAACTAAAACATCGATGGTATTGATACATCGACCAAAAAACATCGATGTTTCCAAACATCAATGTTTTAAAACATCTATCTTTTTATCAATGTATAACATACACTTTTGAATATACTACATTAATTTAAGCAATACAAAAGAATACGCATCCGACGAATATATTGAAAATACTGAACCTCAAATCATGAATATAATTTAATAAGAATATTTTCGCAGCATCTTGGAATTATAGTAGGGCAAAAATTGATAATATATAAGACAAGCACCGATTAATACAACTAGTTATAGTAATAAGGAAATATTTTCGAAATGAATGAAACTAAAAGTAAATTTACATCAAAAAAGGATCTAAGAAAAATGTACAATAGCACTTATATTTATTTCAGTTTTATGATGAGAAAAGTTGTGCTAATTATTTTAAAAATACAAAATTAATTCTAACAATTACTTTTAAGAGCAAGAAATACGTGTTGTACTGTTGGTTAATAATTAAACACAAATTGTAAGTAATAGAGGTTTGACTTGTTTTGGGAAGTCGATAAGTAACCCCGAATATTGGTGTTGGCAGTTTGGAGAAAAAGAAGTTTGTTTACTTTGTTCCCCAGAAGCATTTCTCTTTTCGCAGACTAGCCCACCAGTCAGAGAAACTTCTCTTTCCGATGAAAGAGAAATTGCCATCACTATCAAATACTTTAAAGCAACTTTTACCAACTCTCTCTTACCAGTTATAATTTTCACCCTAGTAACGTATAGGATATCCCTTTAGTTTAAGAACTGGGGCCTTGAAATAAACTGCAAGTTCTGGCCCCAGACTACCAGTGTTAGGTTCTTCCAATAACTTTGACCTCTTCCTCACTCTCTAGTTAATATTTTACTATCTTGTTGTGATCTTCCCAAAAATCATCCTCTACACAGAAAAATTGATCTTGTAAAGTGGGTGCAAAAAAAAAAATGATTTATTTATTTTTTTTTTTTTTTTTTGGCAACTCCATAAGTAAACTTAATTACCTAGCGAGAAAATTGGAGCAAATTTTATGATAATTTTCAATTAAAATGCAAAAACATCAACATCGAAAAAACATCGAAACCAAAACATCGATAGTTCAAAAACATCGAAAGAAAAACATGATGTTAAAAACAGCGATGTTTTAACAAAAACATCGATGTTTCCAAAACATCGACATCGATGTCGCACCCCTAGTACCATCACCTACAAGTTAGATGTTGTAGAATGTTATTATTAAAAATATCAAACTAATTACGCGAAATCACAAAAAAAAAAAAAAAATCCTTCCGACAATGACTAGATCCTTACTATAAATTTATAATGATTTTAAACATATGGCGGTACAAATTGCGATCCCCCCCCCCCCCCCCATGCTATTCAGAGATATTTGGGTGAGCGGGATCAAACGCTGAGCAGCATTACCCTAATGTATCTCGCATAACTCAAAAACGGTATATCCTAGAAAGTTGAAATTTGGTATGTAGACTCCTGGTGAAGTCTAGTTGTGCACCTTCCCTTTTGGTTGCATTCGGATGCACTTAAGGGGGTCTTTTACAACTTTTTTGGAGGAAATTATTGTTAATCTTAATGCAAACTCAAATGGTGTTATAATGTGGCAAACACTTGGCAATGTATCGCAAAACTTTTGGTTGCCAAGTTTTTTGCCAACGTGGCGACAACTTTGGTGTTTTTTTTTTCTAAATCTGGTTTTATTTTGGCCACTATTGGCGATATTTAGAGAGTTAATCATTGAATCACATTAAAATGTCCAATATTGGGAAAATTAATCTGTATAAAACGTGTTTTGTTTTTTTTGCTTCAATTCTCAACGAACTTGGGGTAAAAATATTTAAAGTTTCCTTGCTTACTCTATGGCACTATTATCGTTAAATCGGCGAAAAAGGAATGTTATGTGATGCATACATCAGTTCGTTTAATCCTGTTCTTTAATCTATATTACAATCGTGAGCATCAAAACATTTACTATCATTAAAAGTTCAGTTGTATTGTATTCGCGAAAACAGTACGCTTAGTTTAACATCACATACACATACACAACGCTTTTCAACCATTCTTAATTTGATTCTCGAAATGATTGGAAATCAAATTACATTTCAGCTTCAGCCTTCAGCAGAAAAATGCCATTGTTATTTCACAGTATCAGTATTCTTTCCGGAAATTCATACTTCCAGCCTCCTTCGTAAACCTTATCTTCAGTTTGAATAGTTCATGTAAGAGTTATTTATATTAAATCGCAGTTGAGCGCTTTTGAATGCGGATGGGTAACTAATTGTCCAATTAGATCTTGAATTTCCATGGTAATATTGCCTATTCAAAACTTGATGCCTCAAGGTCACATTACATAGCAGTTCAAAACTGTTCGCGTGGAACTGTTTATAGATGCCTACAATAGTTAACCCGTTCTAATAAAATTAAATTTTCTGCTCCAAAAAATTCCCCCTTCATGCTTTTGCGAAAGTAATATAATGAAATACTGACTAAATAACTGAGTTTAATTTCTTATTAAATGTATGGCTGATAAATTTAATTGTGAAATTATTTTGCTGCATAATATCATCTGATATTAATACAAATGTAAAACGTTTCAGATTAATCGCAATTACAATGCTTCTTAGTGTAAGGGGGATTTTTCAGTTACTAACCCCTTCAGTCGAAATCAGTCGAAATTATGAAATATTGGACCAAAAATGTTGACATTTGGTACACAATGTACTATGGTAAAGGGTATCTTATAGACAAAATTTTGAGCTTGTAGGAGAAAAATTAAAAGAGCTATGGCGCGTCCAATGTTTCAGACTTATTTTTTTGAAATCAATATTTCATATACAAAAACGATAAAATACCGAACAAACTTCATTATAAAATGTTCCACAAACAATTATAAAACAAAATATAAGCGTTTGAAATGATTAATTAAAGATTATATATTTTTTAAAAAATCAGGGAAAAAAACCTCGCTTTTCAGATGAAAATCCATGGTTGGACAAATGAGCCACTCTCTATCTCTCAATTCTTATATGTCAGTGTTGTCAATCCCAAAACGAAAAATTATTTCACAGATTATATTAAATAGAATGTAAAGAGTCAACTACAAAAAAAATCAACTAATTAAATCAATTATTAAATGATTAGCAGCTGTTTAAAGTGTATGTCCGGTATACCGGGCATTAGGTCTGAAGGGGTTAATAATTATTGAATCAATCTGATGAAATGTTTATTTTACGATGATAATGAGGGTACTTAAATGTAGGATTGTGGTTAGAATATTATTTAGTATTCGTTGTGAGGCAGAATATATGTCATTGGCCTGTTATGAAAACAGTACTCCATATCAGCGGTTCCCACCCTTTTCCCCTATGCGAACCCCTTCCAAATTCTGAAAGAAGTTGGCGAAATCCTTGGGGGGGGGGGGGGGTGGAGAGAGATTGACTGAACTTTTTCCGACGCAAGGAACCTTTTATCTCTGTAATCAGTAAATCAGAAGTAAAACAAAGAATGATCTTTAAAATACCTTTCAGGGAACTGTTTCAGATCCTGTTCAGTCTCCTGTCCTGAGCCTAGCTGTTTGATAAAGAGATTTTACGTGCATTAAATCTTTTAATTGCTGAAGAATTTTCTTGTAAGTGTGCTGTAAAAGCGGTCACAATTTCCCTTGATGTCACAATTTCCCTTGTGGAGGGAAATTGTGACAGTTTGTGATAAAAGAGGAGGGAGGGGGTAACAAGGTGTGTGATACCCCACACTACTTTTTCAGGATATGCTTAAGAAAAATAGCGTGAGATGTGACAAAGGGAGAGAGGGGGAGGAGTAACACTTTATAACAAAGTTGGGAAAGGAGCCAAAAATGGTGCAAAAAAAGGTATGACATCATTCTTTGACATTCTCTTACTGCTTACCTGTTTTTTGAGTTATCATAGTTACCTCAAACAAATAACATCATCTGAATGGTGATATATTAATGCACTAGAACCTTCTATTAATGAACTGTTTTTTTTATATTACACTTTCAAAAAAATATGTGACCTTATAAAAATATTTGCATTATTTTAAATTTACAGGGGACGGTGCCCAAAGCGGGTAGGCCCTCGTAGCCCCCCCCCCATGTTGTGCAAGCGGCGATACATACGTATGTCGTGTCTACATGAACACCCCCGAGTTTTAATCAGTCCCAGCGAAGCAGCAGTGAAGCGGCATGACGCAACCAGGTTTAAAATTTAAAAAAAAAGAAGATTCATTTCTTTAAAAAAATGTTTTGTAACTTGTGATTAGTTGAAGACCAGCTTTTTTTCATTGTCATTAATATTTCGTTATTCTGACACCATCTATCTACAAACTACGAAAACGTGCCGTCGGGCACAGCGGATACAGTCGAGTCCCGACTTACGCAAGGGATGCTTTCCTAGTCTCCTCGCGTAAGTTGAAATTTCGCGTTGTGGAAAAGTATATGCATACAAATTTTTTAAAGCACACCAAATACTTTTAGGCACTAATAAACACCCCTCAAACTGCTCTAAAGCATTCTTTAACCATTACAGTTTCTTCCATAAAGAACTGAACTTTTACTGTATTTAAAAAATGAAGAACTGTTATTCAACATGAAATATTTAAGATGCACAAAATGAATGACTAGTGGGAATAAAATATATAAAATAAAACAACACGGTACACACTGCATGCAGTAAAATTAAAATAATGCACAAAATAGTACTGTACAGTAGATACAGTAGCAATATTTACGAGTTAAAAAATGAGGATTTTAGTGATGATTTATGCTCCAATCCAAGGTCAGATCGTTATTCTCTTCTAATACATTTTTAATTACGCTTCACCTTTTATTCAAAACGTTTCAATTTGTGGCTACATCTCCTCTACTTGATCTTTTTAATAATCCACAATGCAAGAGCGCATGTAGCTTTCATTTTCATATTTTTTACTTTGCTAGACTGTTCTGCAAGGTTCAATATTGAAACTGAATTCTAAACTTTTACGGACATCTTTTTGTTTTGACTTTTAATTGTACATATGGAAGATTCACTCATACTTATTGTCGCGCTACCTTCGACGTTTTGTAATTGTTCAAGCATATCGAGAATCTTAGCCTTTTTAAATGTTTTTATCAAACTTTTTTTTTCACATTTTCAAACTTTAGATGAAGGTGACACTAAGGTGCCATTATGATTATTTGATGCGCTAGACTAGTTTGGTGTGGGAACTTTGGCTGTCAAAGAGACGTAATAACATTTACGAAATCAATATTTAGTAGCCAATAACGAAGCTGATACTTCCTTCTAAAAAAATTCATGTTGTGGTCGAAAAATTCGCGGTAGCTCTAAAATTCGTTACTCGTAAAAAAATTCGCGTTATAGCCATTTCGCGTAAGTCGGATCGCGTTGCAGCGGGAGTCGACTGTATAGGATTTAATCATTTATTTATTTATAATTTCTTGACTCGGGTGTTGACTAAGATTTTCTATTTCAATAGGATATAGATTTATAAAGTTATCTTTTAGGATGACAATTAATTTTTCTATTAATTTAATCAGTTATTTCTTTATGTTTTATAAACAAATGTGCTGACTTGAAGCTCGATAAGTACAACTTTTTTCCATATTTTTTATAATGGCAGGTAGCTAGTCAATTATTTTCATCATTCATAACTTCATATTTGATTGGCAAATGTACCAAATCACAATTAGTTACGCTTACCAGCATTGGGCTCCCTGGTAGGGCAAAACGGGTTTTTTTTAATGTTTGTAAAGTTTGCTAATAAATAAGTATTATGTTTGAAATAATACAAAAATCACTTTTTATTTTGAATTTCAAGAACCCTGCTATAAAATAAAGCTGAAATTGTTGCGATAAAAATCCAAAAACTTCAATTTGCGAACGTTCTTGGAAAACCTACCCTCTTTGGGCCACCCTCCCCTACTTTATTACCTGTTGTCATTTTTTCGTTGGGTATACCTTAACTACTTTTTTTCAAAAAAAAAAACCTTAACTACTTTTTTTCAAAAAAAAAAAAAAAAAAGAATCTGTCTATATAGAAATTTAAGATATTTTGCCTAGTTTTTAAAAAAATAAACTTAGATTAATTTTAAAAAAAATGGGAAAACTATTGCAATTAAGGAAAAAAAGCTTTTTCATTTCGAAATAATTATTTTCCTCTTTTATGAAGATTCTTTTAAAGCTAATGAATGCAAATATTTTTTCAAAGGTTTTATTTGCGTTTAAAAAAATTTAAGCAGAATCCTGAATGCAAGTAGAGAAACAAACTTGAGAAACAAATATAGGAAACTCTTTAGAAGCACTTGAAAGTGTATGAATACGTTTCGTGTTTCCATCATGTCTTTCTTCGTTTTAGTTTTAGTAATACAATAGTTCCACTTAGCGTTATGTTTGGATACATTTTAGTACGTAATCTTGTATATTATAAAAATAGGCACTTTTCACATGTAATTTAATATGCATTAATGAAATGTTCACAATGATATGAAAAAATATCTTTCAAATAATTTTAATTGTTATTAATAGTAAACATTTTAGAGCTATAAATTGTATTGATTTGATAATTGAAGCAATAAAATTCGCACAAAACTGCTGACATACAATTTTTTTTGAATGCATATAAAATCATAACCTTATATATCTTTACTAATAATGAAGCTTCAAGTCTCTCTGTCTGGATGTCTTTATGTCTGTAGGATGTCTGTGACGTGCATAGCGCCTAGACCGTTCGGTAGATTTTCATGAAATTTGGCACAAAGTTAGTTTGTAGCATGGGAGTGTGCACCTCAAAGCGATTTTTCGAAAATTCGATTTTGTTCTTTTTCTATTTCAATTTTAAGAACACTTTCCGGAGCAAAATTATCATAAGATGGACGAGTAAATTACGAAATTATCATGAGGTGGAATGGGAGAGCGAATGAACATAGCCAATTGGCGAGAAATTCGTCATCCATTATTTGTAAATATACAGGCGAACCGAATGTCCTTTTAATTTTTAACTACGGGCAAAGCCGTGCGGGTACCACTAGTGACTAATAAACTGATTAGATAAGGGGAGTGTCAGTTATCTTCAATTCTAATAAACTGAGATCGAAAGCCCGGTGTTTCAGTTAGTGGGCCAAGAGTATAATATGTAATCAAACTGGCATAAATTTTACGAAGTACAAAGGTAGACCATGCATATAGAGTGCTTGTAAAGTCTTATACTAAGAGAAAATTTATTTCAGATTTATATATAATTTTTCTTTACTTCAACCCTTATCTCATCGAGTGTTTCCAATGTGTTTCTATAGGTGCAACATTAGCTAAGTTGCACCAATAGAGGAACTTACTTTTCGATGTAGGTGACGCTAAGATCGAAAACTGAAAATATCATTGATGAAAGAAAAAACTCCCAAGGGCGTCTCGAGTGGGATTTTGGGGGTCGAACTTTTGGTTTTAACACATATTACTAATTCTAATATGTTTGTTTATATCCATAAAAGGACTGGTATGACTAAATCTTCATCAACCAGAAGGTAAATTCTGGCTTTGTAAGGTCTAGCGCGAAGTTGAAAATCGTCTAAAGCGTCAGAAAAGTGCACACATAGAACAGTGGTAAAGTTGTAAAAAAAAAATTTTGAGAAGAGGATCAAAATTTTTAAAATATATGTTTAAATCTAAGGCCGGTTTTTTCTGATTGATGACTTTTTTTTTATCTGTGAAAACTTTACAAACACCCTGTGTATTAAAAGGAAAAAGTAGTTAAACTGTTTATAACCATTTCACCATAGTTAAATTGCTAGATGAAGGAGTCTAGACGAAAACAGAAACAAAATATTTCCTACAGCTTTAATGATCTTCTTTTTTCTTTTCTTCCCACTTTTTCAAGTTTTAATACTGTTAAACAACCTTCTACGTAATAAGCGAGTATAGCTACAGAAAAATGTTTTTTCACTTTCTCATAAGTAGTAACTATAATCAAACATGAAAAAAGAAAATTAGGAACTCAAATAATCGAGTTCTGCAATTAAAATTTCCTTTTTACTTCCTTTTACAAAAAAGGAAGTATTGTATTCGCGAAAAATTTTTCACTCAAAAATCGGCCATAATTTCCATTTTTCTCACCCCCGAATGAATGTTAAGTTTATCTTTTCGTCTCAACCACACGTGGATATATGCCTAGGAGCCTACAGACACCCGAAATATCCATTTTGACGACCCCCGAGTTAATTACAACGAATTTTCCCGTGACGTCCGTGTGTACGTATGTATGTGCGTATGTGTGTATGTATCTCGCATAACTCAACAACGGTATGTCCTAGAAAGCTGAAATTTAGTACGTAGACTCCTAGTGGGGCCTAGTTGTGCACCTTCCCTTTTGGTTGCATTCGGATGCACTTAAGGGTTTTTTTGTCAAGTTTTGTCGCCAACTTGGCGACAAATTTGGTGATTTTAAAAAAAATCTGTTTCAGTTTGGCCACTGTTGGTGATATTTAGAAAGTAAACTATTGAATCACATTAAAAATGCCAATAATGTGGAAATTACATTAAATTGAAGTAAAAGGAAGTCATGTGATGCGCACATCTGCTCGTTTGGTTTATTATGGTTCTTCTGTAAAATGTCTGAAGTCTAGTTAATGTAAGAAGTTTCTTTTTGTCCAATTATCATGATGTTCTAAATATGTGATATGCGTGTAATATTTGCAATAATTTTCTCGACTTGAATTTTAGTTTCCATACTTCCTTAATTTACAGATAAACTGAAATGAGAAATACCCTTGAGACTAAAATCTACCATATTTACTTCTAATGTCTGATCCATCTAAGGGCGTGTATGCAAAAGTCTGGTTCTAATTACTGCTTTCTGTTTATATTTCATCTATATTTATGAGCCTATGAATTGAAAGCTGCAACTCGTGTAAAGAAGATTTTCAATTACGATTGAACTGTTACGGCAGTGCATAGAAAAGGCTGTAACTTCATAAATTAATTAACACGCAGTAGAAGTAAAATTTGTCTTTTGGATAGTTGGAGCGGATACCTACTTAAAGATTCGTTTTTCTTCGGTTGAAGAAAGATTTTACATTTATTTTTCAAATATATGTTATAGTCGCGTTTAGTAAAATTGTTTTGAAATTTTCACGTTTTAATATTGCTGAGAAAGAAGCGCATTTTGCTTTATAAATATTGCAAACAAATGTATTTTCCAATTAAAATGCGTAGTTTTCATTGATCTTTTGAACAATTTTTGCAAGCTTTCTTCCGTGATGTAAAACAACGATTTAAGCTTAATTTCTGTTTGACCGTGTTTGCTTGTTACGTAAATAAGTAAATTTATTTATTTATTTATACAGAAGCTAAAAGGTTTCACATACATAGAGGACTGCGTACGAAACGCCTAGCTTCGGGACACACATTAAATTTACAACACAAGAGAATTTTTAGTAAAGGAAATAACACCCAGAGTACCGGTAGGAATCGAACCCAGGACCTCCGGCTTAGAAGACGAAGCTCTTACCACAAAGTCAAGAGACCCCATAAGTCATTTGCGTTGCAGAAATTGTTGAGAAAAATTTATATCATACAAATAAATTATCTCATTCGTCTCTTGTCCACTAACGGCGTTGGGTTTTAACTTCATTTTTAAGTGAAACTTTTTATGCGATGGCTTTGAAATTTAGATCCACAGATTTTCCATATGACGGAAGTTACGCAGTTGTTTTTCGTGTCACGAAAAGTCGCACATGCGTTTTTCTCGATTTCTTTCTTTCTCGTTGTCCGTGGTAGCGAGTACTGCGAACAGGCGACGTGGGGATCACTAAGTACATCTGTTCTACAGGATACCCACTGAAACACGTGTGTATAACCAACGCGTTTCGAGCTTTTTTTTAAATTTTAGTGTCATCGTTGTTTTCTAATCTATTTTCTTCATTAAATTACACAAATGTATAGCGAATATGCCCAAATCAATTGCAGAAAGAACAAGACCTGAAATTTTCATTATTTAATTCAGTTATCATAAACCGACAATTTCTCTTTTTGAAACGAAGATGATACATAGTGACGTATATGTATAAAACTGTATGTAAATAATTAAATAATAAACACAATCTATGCTTTTCAAAAGTGATTGATGAATAATTAAAATGTTTCTTTATAGTGCAAACGTTTCACTTCTATTCCGCCTCTTTATCGGCACACTGTTTAGTTTTTTTTTATTTTAATTCCATGTTTTAAGTTTTTATAAACCGTGCTTTGAAAGTAATAAAAAAGTAATAAAAATATTTTTGCTCCACCGTTGCCTTGAATATCACGTTTAGTGGACGTTACTTGTCACGGATTGGACTTTATAAATCGCAGGTGGGACTAAGTGTCTTTGTCAGTGATTATAGTGTGTTTGACTTTCTTGAACTAGCATGAAAATTGACGCATCTTAAATTATGCGTTTTTTTTTTTTTTTTTTTTTTTTTGCATAGACCTGGAACAAGCTAAATAGTGAGTTGCCCAACCACGTTTTGCGTGAGAAATTGACAAACGGCCAGCGAGGACGAGTACAAAGAATAGTTCCAACGGGGAGAGTGGATGTTCTTAGTTCGTTTGATACGATAATACCGTTATGAGTTTGCATTAGCTTCAGTTTTTCGTGTAGATGTATCCCTAGACCCATTTAAAAACGTAGAAAATGTATTTGCACTATTAAAACTAGTCCTTCCAATGGGATTGTTTCCTTCAGTCAAAAGTAGTACTTTTGTCACTGAAATTGATAGAATAAGCAAAAAAAAAACTTGGACCCAGAAAATACTTTCATTTTCCAAACAGTTATTTTTAAAATTTTTGTTTAAGTGTCCGATTTTTGAAACAACGCGTGATTTTGATGACGTCACAGATGATGCACTTGGTCTTGATGACGTCACAGATGATGCACTTGGTCTTGATGACGTCACAGATGATGCACTTTGCCGCATCTTTCTACCGCGATTAAACGATGTGAATTAAATATTTTGCTCTGTAAATATCAAAACAGAATGGCATTTCATCATTTCTGCTGTCATCGGGCAGAAGCGTAAACATTGAAAGCGCGCCGATTTAAGTAATTTTTTTTAAAATATTAAACTTAAACAAATTATTCAAAAATGGTCAGATCCTATGTTTGCATGCTCCTTCAAAAAAAAAAAAAACTTTTAAAATTTTGGAAACGACCCCATTGCTAAAATTTCCATCAGTTAAGTAAATGTGGTAAAAACATCGTAAACATAATGGTAGATATGTATTTACTTTGACATACGATAAAACGCTGTAAAAAAACAACCAGCTCTTCCCTGAGTGACAGCTGACAACGAAATAACACCTTGTCAAGATCGAAGCAGCTATGACTTACGCCCACTAAAAAGGAAATATACCAATAAAGTCTACAGTTCTGTATTAGGTTTGAAAATCACCATATGTCGCCAAACATGGCGACACTTGACGATAATCGACAAAAATGAGGCCAATAACCTCATGAATTTCTCACAAATCCCTTAGACGTAAAATAAAAACGCCTGGCAGAGGTGGGAGAAACTAGTACATGCAGATAAAGCTTCAAAAACGTAGGCAGTTTTGAATGAAAATTAATGAAATAAAGTGAACTCGCACGAGAATGAAATTTAACGTACATGTGGAAAACTCGTAAGCTGTTATTTCTTTATAAGCGTGTTTTCTTTTTTTTTTTTTTTTTTTGCAGACATCCCAAATTTGCCACAACAACTGCGCTTGCGTGCGGACTTAGCTCATTGGGATTTCTGTTTTAAGATTCCATGTTGTTTATTTATATTGAAGGAGAGCAACAAACTAATGAATGCAGTTAGAAAGAATATTTTCACATCGATTGCGTGATATATCATATGAAACTACGGATATGACAAAGTGTACCTGTTAGATGTATTATATGAATATATAAAGGATACATTATATTTTTATTTATATCTAATTGGTATACTTTATAATTAAAAGTGAAAAATAACACCTCAATATTTATTGATTTTCTTATTTACAAATTTAATGCATTGAACACAAACATAACACATAATGTGTTTTAAAAATATATGAAATATGAGTGTGGATATCCGTGTTTTGCAGAAATTTGTTAACAGATAAAATGTTTGTAATCGATTTAAGCAAGACTTTTGAAATGAGTTAAGTCCGCGCGCAAGCGCAGATGCTGTGGCAAATTTGTGGTATCCTCGATTTGACGTCTAGTTGTTATTTCTCTTACAAAACTCTGGAATTTAAATGAGTGAACAAACTTTAGAAGATATGGCTATCACCTCTAAACGGGAATGGATGCAACCATTTCCGCCAAGAAGCCAGCTGCATTTGTATCGGATCGATAATAGATTAGTAACAATTAAACAGATAACAGTAATTAAATATTTATGTAATTTAAATAATTGGTGTAGAATACAGGGTTCTCCGATATGTATCAGTCGATATATGTCATGATATATATCACGATATATATCCGACATTTATTTTGAAAATATCATGATATTTTGATATTCTCGATATTTATTCTTTCATTTACGGTACTTTCAGTATATTAATCATAGCAATATTGCTCATTTTTTATTAAAAATAACCGAAACGTTATGTACAATAGTTTTATGATGTATTGATACATCATTAATAAGAAAAAGTAATATAATATTCCTTCGATTAGTTGTATTTTATATTCATGAAATTTTTAGTAATGTAACAATTGTAATTTATATAAAAGTATCTTTTTAAATGTTGGTCAGAAAAAAGAAAACGTCTTATGACTGTTCACCGACTAATGCATATTTTATATTTCAGAATCATATAACTGTGTAAATGTAGCTAACAGAAGAAAAATGAGCAACCCAACTAATGCTAAATTAACTCTATTAAAATTGATAAAAATGTAAATGAAATATTGGGTATAAATAATGAAAGAAACTTTAATTTTAATTCTACATATTGTAATAATAGTATAAGAAAATAAAGAATGATTTGAGGATGCATAATTACTATTTTGAAGACTTTAGTTTGTGCTAATTGAAAGTATCGGATACATATCAAAATATCCGATATATATCAAAATGTTGGATATTTTCGATATTTTTGAAAATATCATGATGTTTTCGAGCCCTGTGTAGCAATTAAATTGTGCAATTATGATTCAATTTATTTAAAAAATATTCAATGCTTAAAATTTTATCAGCAAAGCAAATTTTACATCTAGTTTTTCTTCTCGGATATTTTGTAAATTCGGGGAAGCAAAAATAAGAAGTTAACATTCAACGATGTGTTGATATAAGAGATAGAAACGAAATCAGTTGATCAGGAAGTTGCGAGCTATTACTGAGAAGCGTGGAGTAAGTAACGCTGAATGAAAAAGAGTTGCATCGAGCAGGATAAGGGAGTTGGCTGATTAGGAGAAAATACAGATTTGGAAAGGCCGCCGTAAGAGAGAATTAAAAACGAAGGAATGAAAAAAATAAGTAAAAAATGAAGTTTATAAAAGATCCTCAAAGCAAGAATGGCAAATACTGAAAAGGATTGCAACATTTATAATCCTCGTGACGAAAATTGAGCAAAAGTAGAAAATTACAGAAAGAAATCAAAACCCATTAAAAGGGGACATAGCAGAATCTGCGAAATTAAAAATTTTAAGGGCATTTTTTTTCAGTTAGAAGATTTCACGTTCTAGGGTGAGGTATTCGTCTTGGCATTGGGAGGAGAGGTGCAACATTGCTCATGGGAATGGAGAGGGGGGGGGAGAGCACCTTTGATGAACCATCACAAACTTCTAAGTTATGCTGCAGAGATTGATGTTCCAAGCAAAGAGGGAAGATACTACCTTATTAGAAAAAGGTGTCCCCAACGGAGAAGAAACATTTTTTCATCTAATCAAGGTCAGGCATACAAAATAACTTCACGTGAAGAAATGCTACGAAGAAAAGAGGACGTTTGCCATAATGATTCCTGAAATTTTATTAAAACTCTAACTACATGAAAACTATCGACACTTAAACATCTATCAAGTTTTTGAAAGGCGATGCTTACTCAATTTCTATCACATTGAATCAATCAAGATCGTAGAAGAAATTGACGGTAACCACATTTTTAGAAAACGAATAGTAAGGTATGTCGGGGTGCAAAAGATACTACAACAGAGAACAAACAAAAAATACAAAAACGAGGGCTTTGAGAAGAAGTTATATAACAATCTCTTGACATATTTCCTTAACACAGAAAAGTTCACACCCGAAATGATTATTTCTGACTTTAGTGAAAAAAGCTGCTAACAATCATGTCTAGGATTAATTTCTAATAGTAAGATTTGACAGAAAAAATCCCGTATAACCCAATCATTTAGTTCTGTATGTTATTTCATTGCCCATTAAATTTGTTTCAATGGCTGATAAGTCTTCTCGGTAACTAGTAGCAACTTATTCAAAATTTTGAGAAAAGTATTTGTCATACAAAATCCATGTTTGGCATAAACTGATGTTATCTTGAACATTCAATATACTTAATTAAACTTTTAATTACTTTTTGAATGTTTCCAATCACTTCAAATGCTTTCATTCATGCAACTTGAACACATCAAATTGGTTTTTTATTTCTCTCCTCCCTAATTGCAGCTAGTTTCTAAGTATCACCCAGAAATAAATAATGTTCTTAAAGCTTGAAAAGATTCAAATGCTCCTTGGATTAACTCTTACTAATCCATTCCCGTTGAGAAATCAAAAGATGCTTTTCCACTTTGAATATGCAAATGCATCTCGTCTGATGAATTATAAATAAATGCAGCTCTTTTAATTATATCCCGGAAGGAAAGCTGTGTAGCATTGAGACAATATTCAACCAAGCATCAAAATCTTTTTGACAAAAGTGAGCAGAATTCAGAATTGATTCTCGGTCAGTTGTAAACGGAAAATTTATTTAGAGCTTCCTTCGCACAGTAAAATGCAAATGAATTTTAGCTGATGTGCTTTTTAAGTAAATTTTGACAAAACAAAGAAAAACTAACGAATATAAATGTCAATCTGTGTACCGTACAATTTTATCTATTTCACCAGCGAGGCGAAATGGGAAGAAGTTTTACAATCGTAAAAAGAAATTCCACATAAATGTATGTTTCGATATTTTTCACTGCCATTTTTAGTCTTAATAAAGGCTTTAGTAAAAGATTTTATTTTATTTACATTTTTTTTTTTGTATTTTAACGAGCTTATTACTTTTAATTCTTCTTTTATTTATTTATTTATTTATTTATTTTTTGAAAGTGATTAAAGATTTTTTTTCCAATAGAAAAATATATTTTAAAAGCTCTGTTTAAAAGATGGTAATGCTTTATTTTTTCGTTCATTTTTTTAAGTATTTATTTCATCAGATAAGCGAAGCATATTTTGTTTATAGAAATAAACTTAAAATATTAAAAACGTGTGTTTGACATAATTTGCAGTCTTAGCTAGTTTATGGAGGATTGATTAGATATTAGAAAGTCGATATTGGTATACGGGAAGATAGGCTCGTTTAGTTCTGTACGGAGCTTCTTGTTTTTGATTAAGAGTGTAATTCCATGAGGAGTTAAGCAATTAAATTTTGTTATTCTAGAAACATAATGGGGTCATTTCCAAAATTTTAAAAGTATTTTTTTTCTGAAAGAGCATGCTTAAAAAAATAGGATATGGCCATTTTTTAAATAATTTGTTTAAGTTTAATGTTTAAAAAAAATTACTTAAATCGGCGCGCCTTCAATGTTTATGCTTCTGGCCGATGACATCACAAATGGTGAAATGCCATTTTGTGTTGCCATACACAGAGCAAAATATTTAATTTACATCTTTATTCAGGTGTATTGGCAACGATATGGTTGATAGCAAGCGTAGAGCGCAATTTTAATTCGCTTCTTGATTATCATAACGTGGAATCACAGTAGAAATATGTGGCAAAATACATCATTAGTGACGTCATCAGGACCAGCCTTGTTTCAAAAATCGGACAATTAAAAAAATTAATTAAAAAATAACTGTTGGGAAAATGAAAGTATTTTCTGGATCCATGTTTTTTTTTTTTTTTTGCTCATTCTATCAATTTCAGTGACAAAAAATACTACTTTTGACTAAAGGAAACAACCCTATTGCCTAATTAGCAAGACTTTACAAGCAACATTATTTAGATTTACAATTACACGTTCCGTTTTCATCGTCTACAAAACTTAGTGTGTAAGCACAAATTTTTCGTGCTCTAAATTCACTAAAAGTATTTTTAGTAGGCACAGGTCTGTACAGCAGTCCACTGCATCAGAACTTACACTTTATTCAAAATGCTCATAAAAAGTGAAGCCATTTCTCCTGACGTCATGGGTTTGAGATTTACGGGGTGTATCGGAACACATATTTTGTTGTTTCAATTCTTTCCGCAGATTACTACTGGGATTCATTCGACCACTCAGCAATATTTTCACGTGACATGTGTAAGTTCGTGTTTCTTGGCGTACAATGAGGGAGAAGGGGTTGGTGGTAAAAGCAACAGAGTCTTTGGTTCTAAGCCCCATTGAGATTTTTTTGTTTTTTATAGTACATATGAATATGTGGGCGTGTCATACCGGCACCCCTTCTGTTCAGAAGAATAGCTGGCCGCACTATTGTATATATGAATGGCGAACAGAAACTTGGTCAAAATTTTTAAGACGTCGGAAGAAAAAAGAAAGAGAGAAAGGATGAGAAAAGGAAAATAAACAATTGAATCTATTCACAAAATTATCAATTTCAATTATTCTATTCAAGAGAATGAGAAAGAGTTCATATTTTCTACAACTCTACAAAATAGGACACAGATTTTGGAATTGCAGAAAATTCCCAATTTAAAAGCACATTTACTCTAAAAGACTTTATCGTAGTTCTTGAAAAAGAACTCATACCGACTCTATATGGTCCAAGTTTTGTACCCAAACAATGACGAATGTGTAGGAAAAATTTACAAAAGGGAGTCCCATGTCTCTATATATCAAGAAACGGAGGAGGACGCAGTGTTCTATCCAGCAGATGTAATAAAGGAACTTAAGCCAAATTTCTGGGCCTATTAAGGACAGGATAACTGTTACAGACGACATGAAGAATTGAATTTGTATTTAAATTTTATGTTTCACAATTAAAACACATTTTTCTTTTGATGAATCTAAATCTTCATTGAGTTCTAAATTTTTTCCGAATTTTCGACTAATCATACATTAGTATAAAAATGAAGATTTTGTTTGAAAGTATGTAGTAACTTGTTACTTTTTGCCCTTTCCTCATCAGTATTACTTATCTTCATTTACTCTATTACAGGTTGAATCTCTACAAATGAAAATTTTAACATGTGCACGGATCTGTTTATAAACACTCGCGGATTCATTTCAGCCGCGAACATGTTAATTATGGAGGAACACTTCTTGAACAAAATAAAATAAAACTATCTTTATTTACAATTTAAAACTAAAAATTAACTTAAAATATAAAGGCCGTGCATGCTGCTGCCGGCAGGTATGCAAGCGAGAGACAAAACGGGTATACATGCTTGGCCCCACTAAACTTCGCTTACGCTTATAGGCAGTGACAATTGCTGAAACTCATGGCAACAAAGAGGTCGCGACAGGGAAACCCTGTTTTTCATTACGTTGCTATTGATTGGTGGATGCAGGGTCCCGTTCAGGGCCTCTTGCGGTCAAAATGCGATCATAGTTGCATCGGTTTAACGCGAAAAGTCAAATTGTTAAGTCCCTAAAGCGTCAGCGCCATCTAGTGGGACCATGATACAAGAGACTTGCTTTTTAAACCTAATGTATTACTGCTACAACACACTCGGTGTTTAAACATTTCAAGTAAGAGTCAAAATATATGTAAATTCGACTTGAATGCATAAAAATATGAGTCTTCCACAACACCTAAGGACATTTTTTTCTTGAAACACAACATGGAAAATTTTGCTCGGTTAAGATAAAATTAAAGAAATAAAAATTAAAACTAACGAAATCATATACAACCCATTTCAAATATTTACTAAATGTAAGTACTTTATTAATTGAATACCATTTTTGAAAAACTAAGCTTTTCAGAAACCCAACTCAAAAAGAAAAGTTTTTATTAAAGCATTAAATTATTTTCCCTGCAGTAAAAAAAAAATCGCGAACAAAAATTCAAACAAATGCCTTAAGCTTACTTGAAAAGAATAAAGGTTTATTATTCTTAAAATGCTTCCGTACAGTTTTTCTGAAAGAGTAATTTGTTTAAACTTTTAATTGGAACAATTCAAAACTGATAAATTGAAAAATAATATCTAGTAATATCATTTTCAAAAGCGGACAATAAAAAACCAATCGAACTTGTTCCTATGTTAGTATGCAATTATGTATCTAAAAGATACTTGAAAAACACCCAAAACTAAGTTTTCAATTTTAAGTAAAATGTGCTAGCTAATGTAGAAAGTGCTGTTTAAAAATAATTCCATGAAAACGTAGAAAAATCTTCGTCTCAACCAAAAATTTCTCCTTTATTTTAGTTATCAAACTAATTAATTTTTGACACGAACTTTTAACCTGATTCTAAATAATTACATTTATTACTTCGTGTTATAGTTAATAATTAGTTTACATTAATTCAACAAACGGAAAAATTTCAGAATATTTCCACGAAAAGAGCTTAATAGGATTTAAGATGCATAAATTCACTTATCTTACCTCATTTAAGTAGCATTATTGCAAATTTTTAAACAACGATTTCTTATTCACTTTTAGGCGTATAAATTCATATCAAGTTCCCAGTTAATGAACATTTGTTATTGATGTCAATTATGCAAAGTATGTTTTCCCTGATTTTATTTTAGCACTAGCTGCATTGCCCGGCTTTGCTAGGTCTACCTCGAAAATATAAGTTTTGTCAATGATGCAACAACCAGGCTTCAATTAGGAGAAAAAAAAATACTGCAAAATTTCCCGTCAAAATAATCATTCTCTAAGAAAGAAAACGGCAAATCAAAAGTTCCCGAAAAATTAAACGCAACACTTCATAAATACAACGAAAATCCTAAAACAAAAAGAGAGAAGATAAACCGCCAAATAATAATCCAAAGGGGAAATTTTTACCTCAAAAAAAAAAAAAAATTTAGTCATAGCTTAGAAAAAAAAAAGTGGCAAACTTCTGAACGCTAATTTAAAATGAGATCGCGCGCAAACGATAATTTTCCGATTTAAAATTTCTGTTCCATTAGGCTTAGCAGTGCTTTTTCATTTTTCCCGGTGATTTTACAGCTTTTTTTTTTTTTTTTTGAAATTTGAAGGAAATGAATGAACTCGATGGGTGTTTTCCGCGGGCTTTTGAATGGCGCCAAAATCGAACTGATCGGATAATATTTCGGGCAGAAAGACCTATTTTATACCATTTTCGGGCCCTAAAATTAAAATTCGAACAGTTCGGTACTTTTTTGGCGTTCTAAAACTCCTCTGCGTTCCTTCTCGGAGGCCAAGTACCTCCCTGCCAAATATGTATTCCTTGTTATATTTGTATGAATTTTAGATCACTAAAATTTATTTGCGCCGCAGCACCTTTTGGAGAAATCGTACTTTCTCAGGACATCCTAGTCAATTTTTTATGTGTTTAAAATATGGACACTTCGCGGAACCCCTTGCCTTTCTCTGTGGAACCCCAGAATGCCTTGGAGCCCTTTTTGAGAAACCTTTCAAGTATACTTTACTCAGATATATTTTTTACAGCTTTTGTTTAAAATTAATAAATCTGCATGCAACGCGCTAGTTTTTACTGTAAATAGGTTTTCATTGTACGCCGCGAAGCGTTACAATAGAAGCTTCATTTTTTGTTTTCAATTTGAAACGCGTCTATTTAAACTTTTTTTTTTTGTTTGTTTGTTTTATTTTAAGTTTTTTTAACACCTAATAATATACAAACACTAAAGAATATTTAAACACGGCAATAATGCTAACAATAATATACTATGTTTAGTAGGATGGTTCAAAAATGTATGTAAAAAAAAAGTTTCTTCTTGATAACAGGACACCCCTCAATATTTTTATACTTGTAGATAGTAATATACTGGAAGAATTTTAGCTTCCTATTTCAACTGAAAGAGGGTGCTCAACCCCTTTCCTAAACTTCCTAAGTATGGGGAGGGGGGTTAAAAATACATTGAACTGAAAAACAACGCTACATATTACAATATACACGCATATACATTGCAATAAAATAATTATTGACAAAAAAACAGATGAGGAAATTAAATGTTTCTAATTTTGTGACATTTTCTATGCTACGACTAATGTTAAATTGAGGGATCATTGAGCACCCTCTTGAAATTTGAATAAGAAGCTATAACTACTTCTGGACTGTAGCTGAAAAAAGTTTTTTGAACTGCCCTAATGTTCAGTCTATTTGCACAAATAAAACATTTTTTCGCATGCATTTGCACTTTATTCAGAATATTTTAAAGTCTTCGGATTTTAACGTCCATATATTCGAATATAAACTTTCTAAAAAGTGTTTTTCGTATTAAAAAAATAACAATTTGCATGTGCTGCGCACGTGGGCGTATGGACACACCCGCAACACTTACAAATCCCTATTTTTCAAGTTAAAAAAATGTTTCAGACAGTTGATATTTAGTATTATGGCTCATATTGACTCCTTATACTTGAATATATAACAACTAAAAGTCAAAGTTTAAAATACCGGGAATAAAGTGCAAATATATGAGTAAAAATAATTAGGCCGCGCAAACGGATTAAGCAAATAATAATAATAATAATAATAATAATAATAACACCAACAACAACTACTATTGTTATGATCCTCATCATCATTATTATTATCATTGTTATTGTTGTTATAAGTAGTACTGGTAGTATTACTATTATTATTATTATTATTGTTATTATTATTATTTGTTGTAGTTGTATTACTAATTTTGTTATTATTATAATTGTATTCTTATTTTTATTTATTTATTTATTTATTTATTTTTGTCTTGTTAATTTTATTGTTTTATTTATTTTTTGATAGCGTGAGAACTTTAAATGGCAAAATTTTTGACTCTTAAATTTTCCGCAATACATTTAAAAGTGGTTAAGAAAAAAGAAAAAGCATGCAATAAAAAATTTAAA